>NW_014557517.1:785836-818261 GCF_001313825.1 Dinoponera quadriceps | reverse complement strand
GGGGGGGGGGGGGGGAGGATCAACAATTAACAATTGTAAAGTAACGATTAACCGATGACCCGACGATCGTAGTGGAATCGGATCTCTCGAAGAGTTACACGCGTGTGCGCCGGGACACCGTGTATATTAGCACATACACACGCGCGCACGATCATCATAGGTACGATGTCGGTGACCACATGATATTCGTGGTCGGGATGCGGCAGTGAACGGCGGCGACTCTTCGGCTCGCCTTCGCTCGGAAGCGACATCGCCGTTTCGCTCGCAATTCGTCGCGATCTGTGACGCGATTAGCACGAGCGCGCGTACGAGCGAAAACATGTGGTCGTGCTAAATTTACATCCTCGTTGCGGAGCCGGCGCGCGATACCGCTGCTTTTCGTCGCGGCGTATCGTCGTGCGCTACGTGTCGTTATATTACCGTCTCCGATTCCCGTTGGTCGATTTATAATTTAATTCATTGTACGGAGGAGAAGAGCGAGCGCATATATTTTATTGGTGAACGCGCCTCATTTACCGTTGCCGTACTGGTAGCAACGCGTGACGCTCTACGTGGTCCACGTGGTCCTTTATCTTGTCCCTCCGTGATTTTCCCACGTCACAAACCGATTGTTGATAAATAAACGAAAGCAAGGTATTCTCACGACTAACATTTTTCTGCTCGCACAAGACTCGCTTATCGACATTGGGAACTGTTAGCGTCTATTTAATCATCGTATGTCGCGTGACGATGTGCCGCCGGTGTTTTTTGCGCTGTAATTAGCTAATTCGCTAGTACTTATCCCGAGATGTACTTTTCACCGCGAAAGGTCGTCGCGCACGTCTATCAGCGCGCGTTTTTTTCCGCTAACACCGTCTCGCTTCGCAAGTGGTTCCTTTTAATCGCGTTAATTTCGGGCCTCATTTTCACGGTGACGCTCGTCAGGGTCTCGATCGTCCGTGAAACGAAACGCGACACGTACTTAGACAACATATCCGAAGATTTTTACCAAGAAGGTGAGTGCTTTTCCTAGGTAGGTATTCGTTTGTGACACATCAGCGAAAAAGGGAATATAACGGTTTCTCTCGTTACAGTATGGCGCAAGTGGTACAACTTCTCCGACGGTAAGTGGCTGTAATTGAACGATAAATATATTGAACACATCGTCTCTACAACGAGATGTGCACTTTTTCTGTTATAGAGTCGAAATCATTCATATAAATATTTGACGGACGATATCGTGAATTCCAAACGCTCAGTTTTAACACATCTTTGATTTCGTTTCGCAAAAGAATGACCTTGAGAAATGAGAGCTATTAATTGATGATAAATCCTATATAGCCGAATATTACTCTCAGGTGAAAGATGGTATAACGGGAGAAGCGTGTCCGCACTGAGCCCGGAACTCTTTCAACAGCTATTGACGGATATTCGGCTGAATTGGTTAACATGGAGCCACGATCCGAGCAAGTATTACAACCTTCAAGAACCGGATGTCGAGGACCCGTCGATGGGACAATCGGCCGTGATCCGCGATATCTTCCAGGATAAGGTAGTGAAAACGAAAATCTCATGAATAATAATCAGAGAGCGATTAGTAGACGAGGAAACACGAGTACGTTAATGAATACAGCGTTTTGGTTGGTCTCTACAGAAAAATGGGTTTTTCATAGAATGCGGTGCGTACGACGGGGAGACGCGCAGCAACACGCTGTATCTGGAGCGATTTAAGGGATGGTCCGGTCTTCTGATAGAAGCGGATCCTATCAATTTCGCGAAAATGCTGCGGAAGAACAGACGGGCTTACCTCACACCGACCTGCCTCAGCGTCACCAAGGAGCCCGTGCTGGTAAGGGAATCGATGATTATCCGGCGGTATCGATATCGGTAATTCGAACTCGTTTATGACGTGCATAGTTAGACCTCGTAGGATCCGCCCGGGGACGGAAGAGCGTCGGGGTGACGAACTCGTTGTAAATTACAGGCGTCTTTTCTCATGGCGAGAAACTTGGGGCGTCTGCACTCGCCCGAGAACACGACGGGGGTCGTGCCGACGAATACGGCCGACGTCGCTTACACAGGCGAGCACATTCATGTGCAGTGCTTCCCGTTGACGCTTTACATCGCCGCCTTGGGAATCAAGACGGTCGATTACTTCAGCCTCGACGTCGAAGGCAACGAGATCGAGATACTGGAGACAATTCCGTTTAACGAGGTGGATATAAAGGCACGTGTGCACACGATCCATTTTCGAATTTCCACTCGCTTTTTTCCTCTGTCTCTCTCTTTTACCGCGGAGTGTGGCGCATTTCAAAACGCTGATACGTTCATTATATGAATACGTGAGTGTATATGTGTGTATTTTTAGGCTCTCTCTGTCGAGTACATACACAATGCGAAGGGACCAAAGTACATGATCGATCTGATGGACAGGCAGGGGTATTACGTTTACAGCTTTGTAAGACGAGAACATAACTTGGCGAACGATATTATTTTTGTCAAGCGCGCGACGCGCGACGAACGGACGCGATAGGTGTGAACGTTCATCGAGGACTCCCTTTTTTTTTTATTTGACGAAGCACACTGAGTTTAGCCGTGAATCCCCGCACGAGCGTATAGAACGTACGTTTGAAATTTGACGCGGGAAGAAAAACGGCAAAACGTTGATAAATTTCCGCTCTTTCATTTGTAAGAGGAAATTTTATCACAGTTAAATGCGATTAATAATATTTAATGTTTCTCAAAGATAACATTATTTATTTCGAAACTTTTCATGGATTTTTCTTCGTTAAAAATTTGTCGCACCATAAGTTTTAAGATCAATTTCCTTTCGTCGGGGAAGAAGAGGCTTGAAGTATCTTAATTTGTCTCTGGAGGATGAATCATCCAATTTTTAAAATGCTAGTCATAGTTGTAGTTACAATTGCAAACAACGTTCGTTACATCACAAGCGAGCGCAGGGGAATACTTCGAATTGTTAATATGAAAACATTTTATTATCAGACAGTATTTACAAAACCATATGCACTCTTTTTAATAAAATAAAGCACCTCTCGCGATCTATTCGCTATTTCTATAGAAAACGTAACGACAAATCGCAACAATATTTTAATAATCGTAAATTATAAACAAGCGCATTAACGGTGTTTGCACGATCAGGAACTTATGGCGCTATTATGGCACATTGTACGATTTTATTAACACGATAAAATACGAAGCTCCTACGTAAGAACAATTTCGGCTAATATATTTTAATAAATACGTTCGAATCATTTGTACGTTTCAACCTTGTCTCAAAAAATGTCTATGTAAAAAAGGAGAGAGTTGGCCTTCGAAGATACATTTTCAACTAACGCCTCCGACCCGTTAGTCCAACAGAGGCAAAAACGTCAGCCGCTCCGCATATTTCTAAATCAGACTTTTACTTTATCGGAGAAAATACAGCCGACGTCGAAGAGATGATAGTTTTACGTAAGGAAACTTCTCGAGTCCCAGAACACTTTGCGACTCAATGTTTTTCGCGCGACAATTTCGAAGGAAAATCGACCCCGGCCAAATTCACATGCAATTTTGCAAACCTAGCTACGTGGAGAGAAACTCTTCTCATACGTCACCGTAGAAAATACCTACCGTATAATACCTACCGCACTTGATAACAAGATGCCGGTAAAATTCAATCGAGTCCTGACTTGTGTACAAAACTTACGATTTCGCTTTCACTTTTGCGCCGACCTAACGATATCTCGCCTCTGCCGTCGGGCTTTCTCGCTGATTCCGTCGGCGGAATAGCGAGTTTCTGACCCCTAAAATACAACAGAACAGATCTAAATGCCGATTAACGCTAAAAAGCGAAATCAAGAGAAATCGATCACTTCATCACTTCCCTCTTTGTCTCGCCCTTTCTCGCCTAACTCACTCGCGATCTCTGCTAGTCTCTATTAAGTTTATCACGATTTAAGCGTCTCGGAGGAACAAAAGATTCGCGCGAGAAAAACTCGTCGCTTCTCCTACGCGTTCGAGGAACCAAGGATCTGTCTTGTCTCGCAGCGAACAGCTAATACAATTATTGTACTCTAAATCCTCTCCTTCGCCTTTAAGACTTGTCTAATCTCTAACGCTGTCGTAGTAACATTCAGTAAACATTTAACAGTTATCAATCACTACGGGGGTCTCTGTGGATACTAATGGAGACAGTTCGTGTCACGTAAATCACGTAAGGATATTGTCGTAACAACGAGTGGAAAGCCGATGCTTCTTCCAGCTTCCAGCGCGAGAAGAATCGAAAGTACGGAAACGCCGTCCCTTTCTCTACATCGGAAAAGGATTTCTTCCAATTTAATTTAAGTACGATTGTTAGACTTTTCAACGAATATGATGTATCTTTATCTTAAATAAAAGAATTCGTTTGAAACGAAAGATAATTTTTTTGTGAAGAAATTATTTGTTTCATTTTACGCATATTTATTGTAACCGAGTAATATTTTATTTGGTTAAGATATATTATTTCAAATAATAGCGTTCTTCCAGCCAAATAACAGAGTTTCTCTGGGATGAGACAATAAAATTTTTACTCAAATAATATTTCGTATATATTGTTTGTATGAATAGACATTTTCGTGGAATAAATAGAGGCACTTAAATTGAAAGAAACCTTTTTCTCGGTATAAGTTGCCTGAGAACACGCGTTGAATATCTTTGAACGGAAACGGTCGAGCTAAACGTAGCTCTCCTGCTTCTTCCTGACGATACTTCCGACCGCCGTGAGCAAGGGCAATCTGATCTGTTTGTCCGCGGACGCGCTTTCGTGCTCGGCGCACGGTACCTTCACGCTGCAACTCTTGTTGCTGCTGTGCCTGCGCCAGAAATCCGAGTGACTGCTGCTGCAATTGGTCGAGCCGGTGGTGCCGGTGCGCTCCGACGTCTTCTTCTTCTTCCGCCTGACGGGTCCCAAGCCGCACAGCTTGAGGAAGCCCTCCCTGAACTTGGTCGACATGAGATTGTAGAGGATCGGATTGATCGCCGAGTTCAGGTAGAGCATCACCCGGCAGAAGTACAAGAGGCTGTAGTAGCCCTCGATGCCGAGCGAGATCACCGTGTTTGGCGGCACGATGATCGCCCAGAGGGTGAAGGCCTTGAACGGCAACAGGCATAGGAAGAAGCACAGCACCACCGTGCCCAGCATCAGCACCACCTGTTTGCGATACTTGAGCAGATTGTTCGCCGGGCCGCGGCTGATCGCCGGATTCGCCATCAGGTGACGCGCTATCACCGTGTAGAGCACTATCAGGATCAGCAGCGGCAATATGAAGAACACCACGATCGTCGTCAAGATGAAACCGGTCATCCAGGTGACCGACGCCCGGGTCATGCACGTCGGCACGTACGTGCCGTCGCCGTTCTCTTCCATCTCGTACGTCACCATCAACAGTATCGGGCTAAAAGGATAGATATTATTATTATTATTGTTATTATCATAATTGATGCGCGTTCCGCCCAATAGCTTTCTGCGAAATGTCACTTACGCGGCACAAGCGTCTCTTGTAACATACAACGATATCCTGTAAAATCCCCCCTCTTTCTCTCCTCCGTTATTGCGCAACGTATTTATTGAGTTAAACTGTAAAAAAGTGATGGATGGGGAGGAAAGGTGAAATCATTCGACACGTAGCGTAGCTCGACGTTCCATTTATTTCCCTGTCCGGTGACAGGGGAAAACGTATCGATAGGCGAGCAGGGCTCGCGTAGCACTTAATTTCCCGCAATACTGATAACGAGATCACGCTGCTTAACGTCGGAACTTTTCGGACGACTGATTCCGCTCGTGGGAGAGAGAGAGAGAGAGAGAGAAGAAGTTTAATATCTCACACAGGACAGGGGAAATGGAGAGTTTTTCGAGCGTCCCATCCAATCTAGCGTTCCGCGAAGTGGACTCTACTCTCCGGAATTATCGAGCCTTAAGCTTCTCCCAGCGATTTATCGCGCGATTGCAGATTCACTGTAATCTCTATCACGGTAAGAATCGTCCGATACTTCCGTGTTCTTCTCCGGCGGAAAAAGTTTCCGATATGCCCCTTTTGACTCAATCACCACGGGTGTTCTCGTGCTTCATCGTTTTCTCGCGATCCGAGTTTCCGGCTTGAAGCGTCCGCACTCACATAACGCAGGGAGAAAACAGATTTTGCACGGCAAATGTTTGTCAATATAGTGGCAGCAGAATAATCGATTAGGAGTATTAATTGTCCAGCAATTAATGCTCTTTCTGCTGTCGAAATGAATTGTTTTCTGCTACATCATTCACTGGAAAATTGGTGCCGCAATCATCACACAAAGTCCTCCTCCTGATGCAAATTCTGCCGTCGGCGCATCCGCCTCTCGCTTTCCTCTTTCTCGAGGCCGCAGAGCCTGAGGAAGCCCCTTCGGAACTTGCTGCTCATCAGGTTGTACAGTATCGGGTTGCCGGCGCTGTTCAAGTAGAACATGACGCGGCAGAAGTTGAGCAGGCCGAAGAACGTGTCGGAGTCGACGGCGGCGATCCGTTCGGCGGGCGTCACGACGATGTAGAAGATGAAGAGCCGGTAAGGCGACAGGCACACGAAGAAGCTCACCACTACGGTCAACAGCATGAACACCACTTGCCGCTTGGCGCGCGTGTGGTACGTGTCGCTGGTATGCTTGCTGGCCGTCGACGACGCGGTCGACGAGTCGCGGACCAGGTGGCGGACGATGAACGAGTACAGCACCACGAGTATCGCGAACGGCGCGACGAAGAACAGCAACGCCAGCAACAGGAAGAACGTCACGCTGGCGACTGTGTCGGCCTGCGTCAGGCATACCGCCACCTGATTCTCCTCCTCCGCGCTCCCGTTAGCAACCATCCTCATTTCGCGATACTGCGATACCCAGATCATCGGGCTGCAATCAAGTCACGAAAAAATGAAAGAGAACGCGCGCTTTACTCCTCGAGTCGGCAATTGTCGCTCAGGCGAGCGGATAGAAGGAGGCGGAGAAGCGAGACGAAGCGTTCGCACGATGTCGCGGCACTTCGTGCGGAAAGTGCGAAAAGTTCTTCGTCGAAGATTAAAAGAAGATGTAGATTCGCGCGTGTGTGAGATAATCGTCAGGGTAGGTCTTATTCTATACGGTAGAGAAAGAAAGATTAGCATGCAGCGTGTAATTTGTCGAACGGATCGATAACATCGATTTGGATCGAGAGGATCCTTTAACCCGAAGATGTGTCGCTCGAACAACCCTCTGGGCAAAATTGCCAAGTGATAGAAAGGTTATCCGTGGCTTTGCGAGCGCGCAGGAAGGTGGCGAATAATAGCGGAGAGTCTCCGTACGGTCGCGTTCCCACGCTGTGAAACGGAATATCGCCCGTTTTTACGCTTCGTTGCACGAGGTAAACGCGGATCAGGGTACGAATTCAATCTCTGCCTCCAAGATAGATAGGGTTTCCTCGACGTCTTCGGAGAAACGCGATTTCGATAATTGCGGGCGCATTTTCGCGAAAGGGACGAGAAGATAAAAGTAAAGTGAATGCTCCCGAAAATGTCAGCGGAAGTTTTGCTTCACGCAACTTCTCGCGCGCGACGAACTTTAAATTTAGCTTTACGCTCCTCGAGAGAACACGTCCCGACTGTTTTGGCTCGAAAATAACTGCGGATGTAATACTTAGCGCGAGCTTTAACAAGCCGCCGCTTTAATCCGCGCTTTAATTCACGCGTGGCGTACGTAAAAAATAAAAACAGCATCTCGCGAAGTCGTCGGGCAGAAACGACTCTTTTTTGCATCCTCCGCCGCTTTACGCCACTCCTGCGGAATGTAAAGTACAAGCTCCGTTAAGACTCGATTTGCGAAGAGACGAGATCGGACTCGCTCTACTACGAGTTCCGCAATACAATTATGCAGTACAGCTCGATTGTTCCCTCCCATCAAAGCGCTCTCTCTCCGCGAGCCTCGGGGCCTCGTTAAACAGTACGTTCGGAAAGAGAAATACCGATCTACGGCAAGGTAATTTCGCTCGAATGTAACTCACCGCTAAGACGCCCTTTGTACATTCTCACGCAAATCGAATGATTCCTCCTACGCACAATTCCTTTATCACGTGTCCCGGAGGAGAGACACTTTCAATTTGTGTAGACGACGTTTCAATGACGGTTTCATGCCTGGTGCGTTTAATGTGCGTAAGCGGGCGCATCGATCTGAACTCATCGCGATCCCACCCATCTGTGACAATACACAGCAGAGGGAGACCCCAATTCTCCTTCGCCTGGACTGTCGCGGAATGTGACGTTTAATTCGAGATTCTATCGCGATATCGCGACAGTTCGCCTCAAGAAGGGGCGGCTCCTTCGTTTCATAAGTGGCTATAAATTCGGTCGTCGCTCTTTGTACTTGACGACCGGGATGACGTACGATTTCCCTCCTTCTCTGCGGGCGATATCGCTTTTATGACGCGGTGTGTGATACGGGAGGGTGCGACCGGTCGGACTTTGTAAAAATCGACCATCCTTCGATGGCGACGTGTCTGTCTCTCGGTCGGCGGCGCACTTTGAAGGAGAACTTCCCATCTTCTCGAGTCTCGTCGCGATACAAGTCATATACATCCAGCTTTCTGCGCTTGTCTCTCTCGGCTTCACGCCTGGTAGAACGAAAGCGGAGGGAGCAGAAATAATCGTCTTGCATTTTATGCTAACGGATATCAAACGTCCGTCCCGCCTGACCGCTCTCTCTTTCAATGAACTTGGCGGGGATCCTTTTTATGAGGGAAATTGCCACGAGGACACAATCGGGCACTCGCGGATATTGGCGAGTCCGTTCATTCACCGGCGTTGCTTTAAATGCGCTGATCCGAGATAAAACCTCTACCTCGCCGTCCCCGCGTTTTCAGTTCGCCGGTTTTTTCCCGTCTTTTTCTCTCTACGACAGCTACTCTCACCCTCTCTCGCTCACTTTATCTCCGAGCTGTAAATCTCAGAGCACACCACGTAAGTCTAAAAGGGAATTGCCTTTTTAAATAAGAGAAGCAAGCACTTACGCTCTACCTGGAAAGGTATCTAATCTTATGTAACGTTGTAAGATTATCACTAATTAATTTCACCTAACGTCCCAGAAACTGCTGACGGTGTTTCAACTAGATTCTGAACTTCTGATTACTAATTATTAATTATTTTTCTCTTTACAAAATTAACTTTGCATGCCGTGTAGGTGCAATAATTGGCCGAAGTACCCTTACCTGGTGTTTCTATTTTGTTTTTATTTCTACCTTTTAATAAGTTGTTTATCTGCACTCAATCATCCACACCAATTTTAAGTTACGATCTCTTGTACCTTTTGCAAATCTCTTTACAGCTATATTATTTTAATATGTTATTCCGGGTTAAAATAATTTACACTACATTATAACTAAATCTTGATGATTTGTATTATATTACAAACAAATTGCATCCTACACTGAGAGAAAGAGATTTCTTCGAATTTAATCAATTTTATTGCATCCAAACAAATTTCATCATTGGAATGCTCCGAAGAAACTAATGTTTCGATTAATAAGTACGATTGTTAGATTTGTCAACGAATCTTTATTTTAGATAAAAAATTTGAAACGAAAGATAATTTTCTTGTGAAAAAATTATTCGTTTTACATATTTTTGTTTCGTTTCATTTTACACATTTATTACAACATTTCGTTTGGTTAAAATATATTTTTTCAAATAATAGAATTTTCTTGAATGAGGCAATAAAATTTTTACTTAAATAATATTTCGTATATGTTGTTTCTGTAAAACAAATTTTAGTCAAATAAACCGAGATACTAAATCTAAAGAAACCTTTTTCTCTGGTACTGATGTTAATTCGTCGTAAATTCAATAAGTTTGTACGAAAAAGGATAAACTCTATTATTGCTCTCCTTCTTTCTCTCTCGCGACGTTTTCTTCGACGTGGAAGAGCGCTCACGCGACGATTCCCCGACCTTCGCAAAGAGATGCGTCTGCATAAGTATCGCGAAAGCCATCATCTTTCTGTCATCAATGCGTTTTAATATGACGTTACGGCCGCGGCGAATACCTCGTGTAAGGTGACAGCCGTTACCGAGCGTTATTGACGTCACGGGGACACCGGTGCAAAGCGACCTTCTTTCGTAACGGCCGGCTCGACTCGAAAGAACGAGTCTCGATGCGGATGTATGTCGCAGACCAGCTGTAGCGAGTCGCTTCACATCGTGGCCGCCGTGCACATCGCGCATCACCCGAAGCGACTCTTTTTGTTATGTGCACGTCTCTCTCTCGCAAGCGGGCGAAAGAGGTTCAATTACTCAATTGTCGTCTGTGATTTCGCGGGAGGAATTTCTCCGTTGCATAGGAGCGCGTCGTTCCTGCCACATATTTCCCGAAACAATGTTAAAAGAGGAGTAGGGAGCCAAGCACGTGTGTTTTTCACGACGTCGACGGCTGCGCTCGTAAACCCCCGTTGTCAAAAATGAGCGCGTAACGGCTCCTTTGATATACCGTCTGGCTTCCCTCATATTATACGATTCCCGACGCACGTCACAACATTTCCCACGCGATGTAATGAACCGTTGCTAAAGCAACGTATGTAAACGTTTCGATTACCGCCTTTGATGACAGCAAGAAAGAGAAAAGAAAGAAACTTGCGGCGCAACGCAATTCGCCGGAGTTCGCTAACTCGCTGCATCGCGCGACAAATACACGCGATATCGAGAAACGGACGCGCGTGATGCGGCGTTCGCCGACGTAACTACATCACGTAATGAAACTGCCGGCGTATCCTCCGCACTCCAATCCATTTCTGTTCTCGAGCGATCGGTCGCGAGGAAGAACCGTATCAGACGACTCATTACGCTACGTCGCGAATTTCAGGCAATTCATGTGAAACGACAACGGTCATCGCTGCTAAAGACGAAGGGCACGGCCGATTTAATCCGCAAAATTCTCTCGTTGGTTAGATCGAACTTTCTCGTCAACGAAACGCTCCGGGGCGAGCGCGTGCGAGTTTTCGAAGTTCACGCGCGTAATCCGATGATACGCCGCCGCGTGACGACATAGCGCGTGACATATATTTACTAGAGAGACGTCAACCTTACTGTAACACGCACGTGGGTACAATCACGACCGAGGCTCACCATTAACGTGACATCTCCTCCTCGTTTGCGGAATTATATCGATCGGTCTCGACGGAGCGAAATTACAATTAGCTTTCGCGCCAGATTCCGCTCTCGCCGAATGATATATCGTCTGAAAACGGGCTTTAAGCACGTTTTAGAACGTATCTTTGCGGGTGAGGTTAATAATAGGGTTCGTAACGTATTACGGTCACGTGGAAATGACGTACAAAACGCGACACGTGCCGAAGGGCAGCGAGTGGAAAAAAAAAGCAGTGCGGCATAATACGTCAGCCAAAGAAAAAGCAGAAAAGGTGGTGAACAAAAAGAGAAAAAGAAAAATGGCAGCAGTGCAAGAGAGAGAGAGAGAGAGAACGGAGAGAAAATATAAATATAATGAAGTTAACAATATCTCTTGTGATTTTTCTGTTTCGTGTCACCTTGTACATAGCGCTGCTGCCACCCACGCCAGGAAGCACAGGATCGTCGCTCTCGCTTTAGTGCACACGTATCTGCGAAGAGAAAAATCGGATTAGAAATCATTGGTTCTCGTATACGCGTGAGAACGTGAGTTTTAATTAGCCAAACTCGTTGCATCTCTTACCCGGCTCTTAAAGGCTCGCAGATGGCGTAATATCGCTCGAAACTGATGGCCAGAATCGTGAGAACCGAGGCGTGAGCCACCGTTAGTTCCACAAAGGGGACGGCTTTACCTGAAAGCAGAAGGGAATTTTTCATCTTTTCTCTCTCTCTCTCTCTCTCTCTCTCCGACGTATTATCTTTAAAATATGCGAGTCGGTCTCGCGGAGGTCCTTAGCAAATACAAAGTAACAGTTATATAGATGTTGGTTGTAATTTCCTACTCAATAATATAACTGTTATATAACACACACGTTAAATAACAGTTGGATTATTTAGTAGAAAATTACAACTAACATTTATATAACTGTTACTTTGCGTTGACTGGGTCGCGGAAGCCGTAGGGAAATTCTTCAACCTGCTTGATGAAGCAAAGTACGCGACGAATAAATAATAACATTTGTGACAATCGACATCGTCTTCTTGGCACAAGAAGAAAGTTGGAGTCCCTCGTGAACTTATGATTACTTTCGTATTTCTTTTTTTTTTTTATTAGTTTGTTTTTTTTGTCAGTTGTCGAAGCAAGAGCGAGGAAGAATATTGAGAAAAATGCGAAACGCGGAAAGTATCGGATTGCGTCGGGGCAGCGTAATGCAACCCTCGGTTTCCGAGAAGCAGAACAACTCGAACCAGTTTCGGCGGAAACTTCATCATTCGTAAAAATTGCAGTTTACGTGGGCTCCACATTTTACGCGGATTTTTACGTTCGGTAAATCCGGTCTTGGATAACGTTCACAAAAGACCGAAAAAAGAGAGAGAGAGAGAGCCCGCGAAACGGGCTTTCCTTTATGGCGCGCGCGTCTGGTAAAAAGCGACGTGCTTTCGTAGATGCGAGACTTATAATTCCCAAAAGGAATTTGATGAAAACGCGCCCCCGCAATAAACTCTGACACAACACCCTGGACGGTATCATCCCCTGTAGGTGTATCCGCTCCCCTATTTATTCCGTGCCCAGCTACGCGAGCTACAAAATCGTTCATTATGTTGTGACACACGGAAAAAAAGGAAGCAGAAGAAAGGAAAGGAAGAGAGAGAGAGAGAGAGAGAGAGGAAAATGCCGACCCTTTCTGAAGCTGATCTTGCGCGACCGGAATACAGACATTTCCACAGAAAATTCCAGTGAATAGCGAGCAAATTTGCAACTCGCTCGCGCGCGCACCGCTCTTTGAGCTCCGTCCGCTAGCTTTCGTCCTCGAGTTAATTAACCACACGCTAATTCCTTTGACGTTCCGTGCAAACTCCACACGGCCGGACAGTCGGGAGATAATATATTCCACGAGACGAATCGCAGACGCCAGACGCTCCAGGTCCCCCATCCGAGGTTAATTCAACAAAAAAATTACACCTCGGAGCTTCCACTCGAAGTTATTCGGGGAAACTTAGGGGAAATTGATAAAACTTCTTCGCCGGTAACTCGCGAGGTAATGTTGTAATGTTCACACGCATGGACGCGCCCGGTTAATAATCGAATTTCACGACTCGACGACGCGGGCGAAAAGTCGCAGCGGCGGCGGCCTCTGCCCCCCTCTTGTCGCCGAGGTGATCCTCTTTACTTATCCTGATATATTATTTGTCCGGAGAAACGTAAAGCTTGTTTATCGTGGGCAAGCTATTAGGTTTATACGTTCGAGCAGTTTTTGCCTTCATAGGCATCTATTCGCGCGGAGGGTTATTTCCACAATCGATTATCTACGGCGCCGGCTTCCATAATTCAGCGCATCTCTCCTACGTCCTCGGTTGGTTCTTATCGCCGCGCAAATTATCCGACGAGATTCTCAGGGTTACCCGCCGTGTGGAAAGCCATTTTAACGTCGCGAGCGCATTAAGTCAAAGTCCTACTTCGTCCTGCGCCAAAGAAGAACACATTTACCGTGCGGTTTAATTGCTCCATCGCCGTAAAGCTTGGTCTACAGTATGCTCTTTGCGTGTCTTGTTTCTCGTTCTCTGTCTTTCTTCCGTTAAGCTTGGTCTCGAATTTGTGTCTTGTTTCTTGCTTTTTATCTTCCTTCTGAACTTTTATTTACTTATGAAAAAGAGATATAAAGCAAGAAACATGGTGCACATTGTAAATCAGGCTCAATGAACTTCGCTCGGACGTTATATCGACAAAAAATTTGGCGTTAAATTCAACGCACTTCCCAAACGGTTCACACAGATTTTTGTGTTAATTCAACGTAAATATGTTGGAAAATAACACAAGATTAATAATTATTATAATTATGTTAATCGACACCGAAGTGTAAAATGTGTTATTTTAACATTACACATGTTGAATATCGACTCAACACAAAGTATGAAACGAAAATAATATTAAATTAATATAAATAATATCGATACAACGCAATATGTTAGCGCACGGGTGTGTTAAAAATTTAACACAAAAATTTTAACAAGGATCGATTTTAATACGAGTACAAAGCGTACTTTTCACCGTAAAGGCGGAAGAAGGCATTTCATATTTTTACATGGATCTTCGATCAGCGTTTTTTATGTAACCGTTAGTAGTAAATTGCCTCTTCCGAACGCGCGAGATCGCCGAGAGATAAATTTCACACGAGAATGCAATAATATGAGAGAGAGAGAGAGAGAGAGAGAGAGAGAGAGAGAAAGAGAAATCCGAACGAGAAAGATATTCGGGTTTCTGCCGAGCACGCTCGTTGCGTGGCGGAACTTAATACGAAAGCGCGCGCGCGCGCGATAGACAGCGGAAGAAAAGAAATACCTCGATCGAGGTGAAAGCCCGGTATCGGTATCGGCGAAAGAAACGCCACAGCGGCAGGACCGAGGAAGGAATCGTCTGGCGGATCTGTCTACATCGTAGCCCGAAAGAATCCCACAGGGTCCACTGCTCGCAGCGGCGAGCCACGCGGCGCCTTTCTATCGCATTTCCTGCCACGAAGGTTAAAGAGAGAATTGGATGGAAACCGGCAGGATAAGAAGGTATTATATCGGGCGTAGCATTAAATGCCCCGATGCGGTACAGGCTAAGAGCAACGGTAATTCGTAGCGGGGGGTAGAAGTTTACCTACTCGTTTTAGCCCCCGTAGGTCACCGTGCTTAGAGCGCCGTGTCCAGCGCGCCGGACATTGTCGCGCTACTCTTCCACATTGCCTTGCCCTAGCCTTGCCCCGACGGAAGAAACCGCGTCGTTTCTTCAAGGGCTCGAGAAAGTTATCGACGACGATCGACATGTTTTCGTTTTTTTTGTTTTCTTGCGCTGTGTACACGCGCGTCGCCTCGCACGTTGTGTGTACGCCGAGCCTCAAATCGAGCTTGAACCATTTACTCCGGGCCAAAACTTGCGTCTTTTTCAATCGTTCGCATCGTGCCTGAGTAATCTGTCGTCTTGACAGCTTGATATGTCGTATTCACGTGTTATATCATTTGCAAGCTTATAGGTAGATATGTTTCAAAAGGGATGGTCTGGGTATTCATCGATGTAACGGCCCTACGCTCGGTTGTCGAGTTAAGGCCATGTAAAAAGTTCTTGCGATACCATAATAACGTGGTTTTAAATGCTATTCGACGATACTTCGCTCGACTTAAAAGCGTGTATATGCACGATGGTGCGCCTTCACATTTCGAGATGCAAGACAATTTTTCAACAGAACGTAACCCAAGGTTTTTTTTTGCGTATTTAATGTATAGTTTTTACCTTTGTAAGATCAGATTATATACGGACGCTATATGAGAACGATCTGAAGGAGGTCCAATAAGTTTTGCCTGAGTAAATGTTGAGGCTTCACAGGAGCTTGATTTTGGATAACTTGTCCTTTCTGTTTGTAAACGACCTATACAGTATATCCGAACTTTCGCTCGGCGAGAACCGCCGCCGACTTGTGTTTTCCTTTAGCCGAAGTTTTCATCGGTTTACGACGATAAAGCGTTCAACAGTCCCGTGGAGAAATCCCCGTCCCTCAAAATCTCACTATTGGGTTTCGTCGGCACGTGTCCCTTCGCGAGATGCCCACGGCGGCGGTTCCGGCACGTGAGGGCGGAATTTCGCCCGTGATTGCTGTTTCTTCTTTTTTCCGTAAATTTCGCACGAGTGATAATTTTCCCCGCTTCCTCGCGCGACAACGGTGCGCCAGGAAATGCGAATGAAATAAATAACCGGGAATTTAATTGCGTCAAGATTCGTCTCGTGTTCGCACGCGCGTTGGATTTCGCGCAGTGAAATGAAACCCGGAAACGGTAGAATTATCAGGATTTTACGCGCGAGAAAATTCGTTTTTACGCCGCGCACAATTACGATCATATTGGTTAAGCGATGTTTTTTGTTAGTCGCGCGAGAGGAACGAGCTGATCTCGCCGACTTTTTCGCTTCGAAAAATAAAAACGTCCCCCCTTTATCGCAACATATTTTCCAAAGTCATTATTAATATACCATGTCCAAACATCCATAATGTATTCGAGCATTTAGCTATGTTAATAATTCGATGTCACGTTATCGTCGAATTTTACCGAGAACTGCTAAATACAAATATTCCGCATTATTCTCTCTCTCTCTCTCTCTCTCTTTTTCCTCACGTATGACACTGCGATTACTCATACGAAGTATATGTAAAAAAAAGCACTCACCGCTTCTCAAAACGTGGTTAATCTCGTTCGTGACATGTGAACAATACGATCCCGTCTCGTGCGACTTGTAACGGAGCGAAAAAGTGCTCGACAAGGAAATATCCCGGGCGACACTCGCGAGCCGGACAGTCAGATGCGCCACACCGTCGTTTCCCGAGTGAGCGACTTGAGTTCGCGATTACGACTCCTGGGTAATCGTTGCGACCGTCTTTATTCAATGACGTCAGAAGCGAGAAAACGCGTTTCTAAGAATTTTCGCGTTATACGTTCAAGTAAAACGATATACTCACAAAATGGCATCTGTAATTGCGAATTAACTCGACACAGAGCCTACCTTTTGCTTATTCATTGATCGTTCGAAAAATAATTTTAAATTAAAAAAATGCACCGATTACGAATGTCATTTGTAAGAATTCTCTTGATATGGTCTCTCTCGCTTCTTTAAACGAGTTACGGCGATTACTTAGGAGCCTTAATCGACGCAACTATGATACCGCGCGAAAGACCTGTGCAATTAACGCGATTGAATTATGCAGACCTTCGTCGCGCGATTTGATCAGCAAATATTTCGCGCACAAAATGACCTGCATACGCGTGCAACATTAGGTGCTCTCGCTCGGGCGTTTGCACGATTTCCACCGTAATATTATCAAGCGCAGCTATATACACGCTCCGCGGAGTAACACGATCGCCGCACGGGAAATATTTGCGTTTATATGCAATATTATGCGCGATAATAGAAAAAACGCCACGTCAGTAAGACGTCCCGTTAAACCACATTTGTGCGAGTTTCGACGGACTTTATACGGAGGAAAATAATTTGCTGGCACGGCAAATTTCATACTGTCGCAAAATCTGTCAGTTACTACATGAATGGCGAAACGATTTGTTAAAAATATCCTATTGCCGTGCGCCGGATTATTTTGCTGAATCTACAAATTGTTTTGCTGTGAGAACGAATCAGCGAATGTAGAAAAGCACTTTTGTCCTTACAACAAAAATTAACGCATGTCCCAAGTTAGTTCAGCAGAATTTTTCTATCCCGGCGACAAAATTGTTTTCCCTCCGATTACGAATAATTTGCTTTACTTTATGCCAATTAAATTTTGCGCAACAATAGCAATTAATGGTTTCGCCACGATAGTAAAATATTTTTCTTAAAAATTATTATTTTTTTTAACTTAAATATGATAAATATATAATGATAGGAAAATTATTTTCTTACGAAATGTTCGTTTCATTACACCAGGATATGTGAAAGTAAGATATATGAAATAACTAGCTCATTTCTCGTTGATACCCTGCCTCAATATCTTTACACGCGGAGATTGAATATATGATGCCGTTAAAACGTTTCTTTGCTCCCGCGTAACCAAAATCCCCGGTTTGTACCGACGGTACTAATAGAGTCGTGAGTTTCTTTCCGTTTAGTTACTTAAATTCTCCAGACTACACACTTCGGCTGGATCAGCTCTCTCTCTCTCCTCTATCGCGCGAATCGGTCGATCTGTCTTTTCAGCCCGGAGGAGGAAGTCTCCCGCGGACAATACCGAGTAATTTATCGTCGTCAATATAGCGTCACGTCCAGGAATGGTAACCCGCGGACTTAACTTATACAATGGATGCTCCATTTATCTTTTCGGGCTTCCGCGAGATAAGTTTAGACAAGCCATATGTTCGTCGCGCGCAATTTTCTCGAAAGGCCCATTCGCGTACAAACTATCCTGTCCTTTCCTTCGTGTCCTATAAAAAATCTTTTCCCATGCGAGTTTTGCATTTCTTTGCGCGGGACGATGTAATACCGTCGTCGCTTCATGAATTTCCTTATGAAAATCGGTTTACGAACAATAATCCGCCGTTCTCGTATTCACAGCGGTCTTTCTGCGTCGGCGCTTTTGACAGTTGACAGGATGTACTCCCTGGCGTGTCTCTCAGACAAAACCGTCCGAGGCTGATTGTTTGCATAACCGCTTAATCACGGCGAAATTCGAGGTCGCGACGCGTCACCGGAAATCGTCGAATCGCTAATCCACGGCTAAATAGTCCTCGCGGAGCCGCCTTCGACACGAGCCGCGTATTTGTATAGGATTTACCGTTCTTTCGCGCGGGGATTTGTACGAGCGGACGTCACTTTCATGAAATTCAGCACGCTATCTATCGCCAAGAGGGTTGTATTAACATAGGTGCGGGTACGCGAGATACGGCCCGCTTGGCTCATTATCTATTTGGGTTAGTGCGTCGCAGGCGGCTCCTCTAATCGCGCCGATTTCTGCACGTCCGTTTCTTCAAACACCTCGATATTATGCGAGCGGGCCGACGTTTTAAATTTTCGCCCGCGTATTATTTCACCGGCCTCGTCCACGCGCGCGTGCATCGTAATTTATGCACATTTTCCGCCGGAAGAGCTTTATCCCGCAGAAAAGGAAGGATCAACTTAACGATGATGCATAGAAACGAAGGGAGAAAACGAAATGATGAACGGCGCGCTCTGAGAAGACGATGTACATTCGCGAGACATAATTTCACAGGATAAGGCGGGAAAGAAAGAGAGAACGACCTCCTCGCGGACTTACTAATCATTGCGAAAATACCACGCTTTTCACGGGTCGTTTCCGCGAGAGAATTTCCCTTTGTCCGCGGCAGTGGTAAAAAAATGCGACGCCGTTCGGACTTTCCGCGCGGAGGTAACAGTTCGCGGAGGAGTCGTTTCAATTACCGCCGCGGTTAGGAACGCGCGAATGAAAATTGCATTTCGCCGGCCGGTTGGGCGTTGAATAAATAAAAAGAGAGGGTGGAAAAAAAAGATGGGAAAATAGAGAAAATCCCCGAGCGAGCAAATTGCGTTATGTGCGGACGCGGCGATAATGGGCTTTGGCGGCTGTCCAAACCTGTCCGCGAAAGCCGGAGAAGACGGCGGAGACGAGCGTGGCTCTCGTTGGTGGTGTTTCAGACGATGATTCGCGAGGGATCACGTAGAACAGAAAGGCGGAAAGAAAAAATGTTAAACGCGCTGTGAATTTAAATCAATTCCCACTCAAATTTTGCCGTTAATTTCCGTAATTCTGTGTGAGAGAGAGAGAGAGAGAGAGAGGGGGGGTGGGATGAAGGAGATGAGGGATCGCGACATCGCGCGCGCGTGATGTATCGACGAGAGAGGAAGATTTACTCATTAACGGCTTTCACAACTGCTGTTCGCGGCCGACGCGTGCAATTAACGTTCATAATTATCGATAGCGACACGGGATGATCGATGTTTCTTCCGGCGTTCGGTGACGGGAAAGGTAATATTCGCCGATCGCCCGATATAATTCACGCGCGGGACTCAGCGTTTCTATTTGACCGCGCGCTGGTGGTGCTCCCGCTTTCATAAGATTCGTGCCGAGGGCTGGTCTCGATTAATGACTCAATTCTGGGGACGTCTTCAATATATCGCCGGGCGATATTTCAGCTCTCGTTATGCATCGGCAATAACGGCAACCTGCACTTTTGTGCGCCGCTCGTTAGCGATATTGTTTATTTAACCCGGATGTGTCTATGAAGCGAGGTTGCACTAATGAAGTAATAACGGCGCCCTGCCTTCTAACGAGCGAAATATTATTTTAATTTTCAACGTCATCGAACGACGTTTAATAATCGTCGCTCGATGAACAAAGATAAACGCGACACGCGTAATTGGACGGTTGAGGAGGAACCGTATTGCGCATTTGAGCATTGAAAAATAGCAATCGTTTCAAGTTCCCTCGGGAAAGTTCCGACGTTGATTATCAACAATTATAGCGTTTCCTTCGGTCAAAGCTTTTGTTCCCATCGACCCACCGAGACGCAGAACATTTTTCTCGAATAATACAGCGTACTGACAATGTTATTTATTAGACGTACGATTGCACCGGAGCTAAGGTTTTTACAAGATACGGAGGCTTCTTTAATCAAAAACTTGCGTGGTTACTTGCAAAAAGACTTTTTTGTTCGTTATTCAGCCTAATCTACAAGTATATGACAGCTGTAGTGCCTAACGACAGATATTAGAATATTGAACCTGTCGTTGGACACAACAGCCGCCGTATACTTTGAATCATTCTGAACAGAAATTTCCGTTTTGCAAATAACCAGGCGAATTTTTAAGATAATAATTAAAGAAACATTTGGAAGGAATAACTTTTGCGTGCAAAGAACTTTCACCTAAACTACAAGTATATATAACGTACTTAGACATCCTGAATAGTTCAGTTTTGATATTTTGCAGGCGATATCATTGTCCGCGGGGTGAAAAACGAGCGGAAATTTTGACAGGAATCGGGCCCTTCCACAGGCCGAAGAATTTAATTAGACGAACTTTCCGCGTACGTAACCGCCAGCCGGCCGGCCAGACGGATTTATCGCGGGACGCTGGGCGAGAAAACTTTTCACTTTCTAAGTAATACCCCGTTCCGATTATACCGCCGTGAGATGTTTTACGTCGCAATAAACGCTACGTGGACCACGAAAGGAAGAGGCAGCAGCCCCGCAGGAATGCCGATGCGAAGGGGAGGACATAAGGCGAACCGTATGCGCCTCATAAAACCCAGACGCCACCCTCTTCGCCTCTTGCACCCCATCTGGACCACCCTCGCGACCCTCCAACCGCATCTCATATAGGACCCTTCACGGCGCGTTTTCTCCACTCGCTGCCTGATTCATCCGCCCGTTGCGTTCCTCTCCCTTCACGGAGAATGCGAGTATGTCGATATAGGCGGTCGCTCGTAAGAAATCGCGAGCCGGAAGAATCTCTGCTCTCGCCATATGGTACGAACGAGCGCGCGCGGATTCTTCGCGGAGACGATGGGTCGCGTGTATAAGGAAGTCTCGAGGAATTCCAATCACTCACCGGCCGCGAGATTCGAGCGAATAATTTATTACTTTTCCTACAGTCTCCTCCCCGTCTCGAGGCGATTAATTAATTTCCCGCGTGTAATAAAACGAGAAATTCATTTCTTCCCGACTTCATTCTCGACTGTAGCTGCCGCCGGTATCGCGTTTAACGAAGACGCGTTTATTATCGCCGATGAACGAGGAGTGTGCAATACAATTCCTGTTGCGCGGCTCCCTCCTCTCTCTATCGTCGAAAATCGATTCTCGTTGTCTCGTGATTTCCGGGAGACTTGGCGAAAAGTGAGGTGAGCTTTTGACTTAATTTGTGCTCGTAATTTTCTTTATTTTTTTTGTTTCTTCTCTCCTCGTCATTTTTTTCCTTTTCGCGCGACGTACGTTCGACAATGACGGGTCGGAGACTTTCCATCGAAGGATTCGGGTATCCCCATTCTCTCCATCGCGCGACATCGCCGTGCACTCTAGATAAAAGCCACCGCCGCTCGTGTCCACCCGTCCCCGTTATGAGACAAACTAACGCGAACTAACTCTAAACTGTCCGTTGGACGGTGTCCAACGATATTAACGTTCGAGATGGGCGTACGTTTTTCCTCCAAACGCGAAGTGCTCGTTTCGCGATGAAACGCTGCTGCATGCAACGTTCGATGCCCCCGGATGACGGAAAAACGGATCACTTGTTCGTTTAATCCCGCCGCCGTATAGAATTATACCCCATTTGGAGGGAAAAGGGAGAAAAAGCAGGGTGGATTAACGTTCGCGAACTGAAATTCCGACCAACGTTCGATAATATATCGGCGCGTACACGCGTGTTGGTTAACGAACCGCGCGTGAGCGGGAGTATCGCGTCCGTTGAGAAAATATGTGACGCCTGGTATTTTTGGATTTAGCCAGGCCCGATCGTCATCGGCGCCGTGTCCATCTCGACGGGCGCCGAGAAGTGCGTCATGCCGTTCGCGCTGGATCATCATCGTCGCGCGTATCACCCCGCTCGTTTGGGTACTCACACATGTGCTCGCCGAGCGGCCAGATTTGCGGCCCGGAATTGACCTCTATCAGCACGGTGGGCGTGCAGATCACGAGCACGCAGAGGTCGGCGACGCTGAGATTCACGAGGAAGATGTTCGTGCTGTTCCTCATGTCCTTGCCGCGCAGCACGACCAACGGCACCTGGACATTCGGGGACTCATCAGTGATCGTCGACTGGAAAGCGAGAGAGAGAGAGAGAGAGGGACCCCTTGCTCTCGAATGATTGTTTCAGTTGTTGATAGCAATTTGTGGAAAGAAATGACGTTATAAGAATTCAAAATTCCTCCTGGAGAAGCAAGGTTGGGTGAATTGATCTTAACCAGGTTAAATTAATGACCAATAAAATTAAATTGCTTAAATTAAGAGTCACCTAAACCAAATTAAAAGTTCAATTAAATTAACTTATTGAAGTTAAAATTTAATTGCGCAAAGCAGGCCCCCCAGTAAGCGAGAGATGTTAAATCAATCTTTTGAAACATTGATTTTATGTGGATTTTATAAACCGGGCTACTAGTTTTGTGCTCAGGATTTCATACGAAACGAACAGTAGCGCCGAAAGAGAATTCTGCCGGCATATTGTCATTTTTTACTTTATATCGCAAGCAGTCTGATATTAATATTGACGAATTATTTTAATGTATATAGAAGAGTTGATAAGCTAAAGTTAATGCGCTTTGAATTAACTAGTTCGTAAGTTAAAAGTTAACTCATTTAAAATCAACCAAGTTAAGTTAAAAGTTGTTAACTTAATTTTTAATAACCAGTCATCACCCAACCCTGCGGAAAAGGATTTCTCTTGCCTCGTACGAGAAGATCTTCCACTCGTATTTTGATGTTGTTACGTGGTTGTTTGAGAATAGTTCTCATAACGGGATCAGATGGCTCAATCTACTTGCATCGGACCTATTGCTTTCGGTCGGGTATCTTCTTGCGATTTCTCCCAGCGAACGGAATTAAACCTTCAACTCGGTTGGCGATGAATTTTTTCAACAGAAACTGGACAAATTGCGAGTATTTCTGTTCTAGTCGGAGGGAAACGTATATTTGCAGTTGGCACCGATCATTTTGAAAATTCCGATTTGGTTTTGTAAGGAAGAAATCACGGGGAAACTGTAACAACTATTATTTATCGAAAGACTTGCCGCTTGGAGAGAGCTCGTGTCGAGCGCAAAACAATACAGCGGTGGGAATCGACAGATTTTATAAAACTGTTTTCAAATATCGGCACCATCCATATTCTACTTGGAAGCCTCGCTGACTGTCGATGCGGAAAAATGTGAAAAAATATATCCCGAAGATTCGCGCCGAAAAGACTAACACTGAATAGAGCAATCTTTCATTTATTGTGTCTTTTCGCGACGATCGGCAAGTCTGAGCCCGAAAAAAAAAAATCAAATACTCGCGACAGTGCTTTTTCAGGTATTCATGTCGCGAGCGCGCTCGCAGGAATTCCTCGATTTTAATGACAGATTCTTCGATCACAATTTGGCGTTTCTATTTTCCCTCTCTTTCTCTCGGCAAGAATTTCCAAGGCGCCCACTTCACCGTGACCGTGGTGAAGTAAAAATCAAAAATTACCATCAGGTTACCGACTATGCCCAGAATCATGACGATGATGCACGCCACCATCGAGGTCGTTCGGATGTAAGCAGGCAGCATGTACAGAGCGGAAGTGGCGTTCTCCGGCTCGATCACTGGAATCATGCGATTATGCGATTTTTCTCCTCTCGACGACAGGCAGACAAAGTAGTCTCGGAGCAAAGAGTACCTGAGAATCCGTCGAGTGCGCTGTTGCCGATCGCCGTGGTGTAATAAGAGGAATTTAATTCGATCGCGACGGTCGACATGGTCGTCAACATCTTGAAAGACAAGAGAGAGAGCGCGCCGGTCAGAGCTTCCTGCGGCTTTTTAGGCCAGCTGTGTGTGCTCTCTTCCTCCGTGCGGATCACGTACGAGTTTATGCTATCGCGTATTTCCACCCGGTGGAAGCGGGGCCCTCGGAACTACGTGTTTACCAGGCCTCGCATGTACGAGCGATCTCTCCTCTGTTCGGGATGAATTTCAATTTTACGTCGGCAGCACTTTCGGCAATGCCGGGACTTTGCTCGGTTCGTGCGGCCCCCGTCGCGCGGAGATGCGGTCCGAGAAAATCCATGAGGAATCCACGACCTATCGTCGGCCCCGCGCGAACAACCGTCGTACATCGCTTTCACGGGCTTTATTAAAGCTTTAACCGCCGCTTTCGTTGAGCAAGGGACGGCTTTAAGTGACATCATCGAGTCTATATCTCTCGTCCGCGTTCACCATTAATTACCCCCCGTGTCGCGCCCGACGAGGAAAGCTCGTGAGGAATCGCCCGCACTGCAAACGTCCTGTGATTGGCTTCTTCACTTAAAGCTGGGGGGTCGTTTAAAGTAGCTTCTGCGCTCGAGTGGCTCGAGCGAGAATATCAATTTGCGAGACGGCAAGAACGAATGTTTATCTTCCGTAAATCCCGCGGCGAAAGTCGCGTTTCATTTCGGCCCGATTAACACGATTAATTTTCCAGCTGCAGTAACGCCTCGCAGCTTTCAATCTTCCACCTTTGCGCGGCGGAATCGGCGTTGCTTGCACAATTAATGGAAAGAAGAAAGCCGTATTTTTAACAATTTCGAAGGTATAATTCTCACGCACAAAAGCGAGTTAATTAACGTCGTAGTAAGAAATCTAACGAGCAGGACCGACGATTAGCCAATAAATCGATCCTGTCTTCGCTAGAGAAGAAGAAGTTACGATCGGTAGCGTCCTGAATCGTGCACTTTCTCGCAATAAATTACCGGCGATTCGGCGAATGGCGGAAGGTCTTTCGCGAGACGAGACCGGGGCTGCATCTTCGTTCGTGCGGAAACACGCACGCGAGTGTACGATCGTCGAGGCGATCAAACCACGCGCGATTAAATCCGCCGGCGGCCGCAGCCGCTTCGAAGCCATTAAATCCTGCACGCGCCGTTGCGGCCTTTAATCGATTCCCAAACGGGATTTGTCGCACGTCATTCGACCTTATCGTGTTCGCACGCACAACCCCTCTCTCTCTCTCTCTCTCTTCGGATCGGTGTTGCAGGTTCTTCAAGCAGGGTTGTTCCGCGCGAGGAAACGCGATTTCTCGTAGGCGGGGAAGCCCTAATGAACTCTCAGTCGAGTTAGTTAGTTGGATCGATTCGGCCGCGTTAATCGCGATGCCCCGATAATCTATTTCCGCTCCTCTCTTGTTTTAAACAAAGTGGGATCGCCCCGAATTAAATATCGCCCGCTACGTTTAATCGCAATTCATTCGGCGACGTTTTCACTGGACTGCGATTTCGTCGGTGCGCGATCGGTGCGTGTTCGATTCTCACTGGAACTCGCGCGCGAAACTCGCGTTGTCGCGCGCACGTCGCGAGGTCGCGACGACGCGGCCTCTCCGGCCGTCGTCGTCGAACGTTCGTCGTCGTCCCTTTCACAGGTGGTTCGTCGCGGCATGCCGGCCGATCGCTCCGCCGTGACTTCCGCGCCGACGACGGCGAAATTTCCACGGTGCGTTTCCCGCCACGTGACCGAGAGAGAGAGAGAGAGAGAGAGTGTGTGTGTGTCTGCGCGCGCGTGCGCGCCTCTCCAGGAAAGTCGAACCGCGGCGTGCAAATAGTGCCGGTAAACTGAATGGAACTCAATCCGCCACGAACTCTCGAACGCGCCTCCCTTTCGTCGGGGCATGCGCGCTCTTTTTACCGCTGCACGTTTATCTTTTCTTCCTCGCGAATCCGAGGCGGAAATCCGAGCGACGAAGTGAGCGAACGCGCCGATTGCTTTCCTATCCGCCGAGAGAGAGAGAGATTATTCCGAAATCGGCCGGCGTTTCTCGCACGGCGATTTGCATTTACGCAATTTGCGAACACACAAGCGCACGCACGTCCGATTCATTCGGAGCGCGTGGGCCAATATTGTCGAATCGTGCGCGCGGTTAGCTGTGAAAATGTCACCGTGCTTTGCATGGAGTGTCACGACGTCTCTTTTACAATATTGACGCACTATCGGCGCTTCTTATCGGTCGAGAATTTCGACCGGCGCGAGGATATCGGTGGATTCGTCAGGGAGTTATCGGACGCAAGCTCAACTTTCCTCCTAAACATTTCCGAGAAGGAAGGTGTCCTTGTATTCAACCACAGTGACTTTAACGCCGAGTCCGCATGTCGTTGAAGAATCGATCGATACCTATATGACGTCTTCTCACACAGATATCGACGTGATATCCAACGGTCGCCAATGTAGCTTCGATCTAGTCAAATCGAATGGAACAATCAATCATCGATATCGAATCGCACGATACTTGAACTATCGTTGCGCGCGGAATTTAATAGCATTGCGCCACGTCAACGCGCGGATTTTATTTATCGACACGTCGGAGCGTCGTTCGTTACACACCTAACTGGGTCGCGTAATCAACGGTGCGATAACTTCGAATTTCGCCGCCGAATCTGCCGAGTTTTGTAACAATCAAGCCGCCACGAATAGCTTCTCCCCGAGCGATCGTTCGTCGCGGAAATCCCTCGATGTCTCATCGCGTGAAGTGAATCCGCGAATTACGTTATCTCGGCGCACTGCTCGTGCCGCGAAGACGGATGATCACGTGGAGAATGCTGCATTCTACTTATGCCGATCGCCCGGTCAATCGATCTCAGCATTACCACTTGAATGGCCCTCGCTGAATAATGCGGTGGTGTATAATAACAGCGGGAGAGAGAGAAAGAGAGAGAGAGAGAGGAGGTATTAGAATATATTTATGCCCTGGGAGCGAAGCCCCTTACAGTGTACAGATTTAAGTGGTAGGCTGTCTAATGCAATTAACATCGGTCATTGCAAAAGTAAAAGTTCGCGCGAGTTCCTTCTTAGCGATTAATTGAATTTCAGTCAGTGATGGGCACAGGAAATTGGCATCAACAGAAAGTTACACTTCGTATGTCGTTGGAATACATGATGATGTGCGATTGTTTCAACATTCCATTGTTTACGCGAGGTTAAGGATGGATGTTAAAATGTTTCGTGCTTTCTTGCTTCATGAGTTTAAACTCGGAAATATCGAATGCAGCGAAAGGACAGCGCAAGAATGGTTTAAAGGAAGGTAATGAATCGCTAGAGGATGATACATTTGCGTTCAAAAAAGGTGTGCAGGCGCGGAAAAGAGCCATCGAAATCAATGGTGGACTATTTCGTCAAATAAAACTACTTCTTAAAAAAGTCCAGAGTGTTGCAATTTTGACCTAAAAATCCGCACGAACTTTTTCCGGTACCTAATAGAAACAGAGAGATAAAGTAAATGGTTACTATATGTAATTGAGAGTGACAGAATTACAATCTGTGAGAATAATCATGTGTTAGTCTATGAGACGCTGCTAGAACGCAAAAATTCATATATAGTTATGTTAACTGTAGCGCAAATCATAAAATATACTTATGTGAGAGAGAGAGAGAGAGAGAGGGGTTTTATTTCTTCGCGTTGCTCCGCGAAACATTCCGATCTGGCGTTCCCTACACGATTAAACGGCTCGTTGCACCGTCATTCTTCTTGTTGAACGACAATTTTTTCCGCACCGCATCTGGGTTAAGCGCGCCGGCGGCTTGAGAAGTCGACAAAGCTTGCCGCGGCGAGAGCCGATTATCCGACGCGCGAGAGGAAAATACCGTCGTGACAGTCATGACGAATGATGGCGAGCGTAATTCAACCGGTCTATTCATTAGCCTCATTTAACACCTTAATCATAGAATGTATCACAGTGCTGAGCGAGTGAAAGCATAGGGGTTACCATAATTCTCGCCAGGTACGCCCTTAGTAATGCGTTTAATCATGTTGCGTCAAAATTCTACGCAACAAAATAAATGTGAGATATAATAATTTAAGATATAGTTAAAACAGATTTTCCCGAACCTTTGAAATTACAACAATATAAGAGAAAAAGGTTTCTTTGGATTCAGTATTTCTATTGATTTGACTAAATTTTACCTCATAGAAACAACATATACGAAATATTGTTTGTTTGAGTAAACATTTTATTGTCTCATTCAGGAAAACTCTATTATTTAACGGAAAGAACGCTATTATTAGAAATAATATCTTTGGATCAAATAAAATATTATTTGGCCGGAATAAATATGTAAAATGAAACGAATAATTTCTTTAAAAAAAATTATCTTTCATTCTAAACAAATTTTTCATTAAAAATAAATATTCGTACTTATTAATCGAAACGTTAGTTTGTTTGGATGCAGTAAAATTTATTAAATTCCAAGAAATTGTCTTCTCAGTGCATAATAAAAAATAATAATAAAAATAATCTGAAATATTTATTCTCTCTTTCGCGCAAAGTCGCTCCGCTTCCACCGTGAATTCCTGCTCATCATCGACTCGTCATCGTTGAATTTGTAAATCGAGTCTCGTCGTTGCTCAAACAACAAGCGGCATAGATTCCTGGTAAAACCGCTGCCTAGAGTCAAAGCGACGGTTGTTACCGGGGCGTTTTTCGCACGAAAGTTTCGTCGACATCCGAAATCTAGGCCAGCTCGCGCCAGTTTCCGGTCGATTACGGATACACTCTCGCGAAATCGGCACGAGCATTTGTCAACGTTAACATACGTCGCGGACGCCCCTTCGAGCCAGTCCGACGACGTTACAGATTTATCGGCGGGACCGCGATTTTTGCGGACGAATAACGAATGACGTCGCCTGCCAATGTCTTCTCTACGTCCCGTTCTGTCTACGGGCCGTGTTTCTAACGCGTCGCCGAACACGTGGTGGATAGGTAAATATTGAGTGGAGCGCGGCCAAGACGCGTAATTTATGTGTAATTTATCCGGCGATTTCTCGCGATCAAATCTCGGATCGTTCGTATACTCGATCGTGACAGCGAGTCGTGTGACTTGGGGGAAGTTTACGCCGGAAAATTGCCACTACCGTGCCTAAAATTAGCGTCGTCCAGGGATTATCGAGAATTGCCGTTTGATTGACGTCACGGCGAGCGAATCTTCTTCTCGCACACCGATGCGAGATCTCAGTAGGACGAACTCGCAGGACTCGACAGAGGATTTATAGAACACCCGTTCGGATAAAAACACTCTTCGTTCGTCGCGGATGGGAGAAGTGCGAGGATATTTGACGAGGAAGTCCAGCGTCTCTCTTCTGGGGCTTTTAAAAGTCCGCCGATGTTATTGTTGGTCCTACGCCAGCGTGAGTAATGGCCGCGACGCAAATATATCCTTCCGCGCTTTTTCTTATTTGCCTTTGAAGTGCAGAGATCGTTTCGCGGGTCGCCTGCATGCCGTTTGAAAGAATTATGGAGCGGCCGGGCATTTCGCCCGCTCGTGTCTGCCGCGCGCGATCACATCAAAGGCCTGTCTTGCCGAGCGAAAGATCGTTAAGGCCGCGCCGCCGCGTTAGGCCGATTGTTAAGCCGATTCGGCTGCCAATTATCTCTCGCCCGTCGATCCTTCCGCCGAATTTCCTCGTTCATTTGAAAAAAGAAAAAAAAAGCAGAAGAAAACGATCGGAAATTCACCTCGCGATGATTCCGTCATCCACCGACCGATCGTTCGTAATCGAGCTGCTTCTATCAAATGTCTATTGCAAAAACGCTTCTATTAAAAATATAGTAAAATGAAATTAGAAGATACAGTAGTATGATCGATGGTGTAATAATAATGAAGGAACATGTAAGGCAGCGTGGTGCCACCTCGCGCTATTCGCCGGGATTAATCGAAACCATACCAGTCAATCTCTACTATGCTTGATGTCTACTGTCATCTATGTTATCAATATTATATAAAAGACATATTTTGTCTTTGCGACATTCTTAATCAATTTAGACGATTTGTAGCGCGAGACTAATTAGAGCCGAAGAAAAATAACATAGCGTCCGACGAGTTATGCTGGCGGCCTTGTGGCAGCCTATTGTGGAGAAAGGTCTGAGTTTCGCGGTCAAATCGGCGCAGACCGGCGAAACGATCGGGGTCACTGTCAACTTCGACTTCTGGGACAAGCCCCGTATAGTAGTGAACTCCAAGTTGACGATTGTTCACGACTTCCATGCGTACTTGGAGGAACCGATCAGAGATTATATATTGCCGAAGAGTAAAGATCAGATTATTTACAGCTTGATGATGTCGACCAGCAGCGAGCTGAACGCCGCGGAGAACGTGCTCGTGATGAGGCAGATGGAGGAGTACTGCTTGGAACTGACCAGGCGGGAGAAGTACGCCAGCATTTTCACGATAAACACCAATCCGCTCACACAGGTAATGCATTGACCGAGCTAACAAGCATCCCTCAGAGAATATTGCAATCTAATTTGACAATTAGAAGCGAAAGTTCCCTTACTTACTAATTCTGGATCACCCTATGTAATATTAATAATATTTCGTACACATACCTATTTCGTAAATATCCAATGTTGATGCTAAAACTGTTTCTTTTTTTTTTTTTTATAAATAAATCTCTTTAAACCTCCGCAGCAACTGTCTATGGACGTGTACGGTTTCGAGCCGATTTTGGTATACCAAGTGAATAAGTATGAGAGACCCGACGACAGCAAGCCTTTCGGTAAGGCTCCCGACAGCCAATTGGTGATATGCTCACTGAAGATGATCAACTGAAGCGATTGAAATTACTTAAATTGAAAAATCTTTTCAATACGATCGACCGATACGACCGGTTCCCCGTAGTGTAATGCTTTAGAACTCTGGACTTTGAATCCAGCGATCCGAGTTCAAATCTCGGTGGGACTTAGTAGTGTAATTTACTTTTTTCTTCCTTTCATTCTTACATGTAAATATTTTAACGACACAAGTGCATGAAATACTTTTTATCTCAAAAGAGCAGTACGATGGAGGATCTTCGTAATTTTTTCATATTAATTCAAACCAGTGCATAAGGATCAATGTATAATTTCATGAACAGATAATTCATACATTTAAACTTATATATACAAGAAGTATAGTTATTTAACAATAAATCAACGGTTACTTATATACGAATTCGCCTATAAGAACCTGTAGTAACATGCGTATAGAATCTACTAATTATAGGACAAGCTTGTTCGGCCGCATTACTAGCTTATTTGGTAATCAATCCGTTAATTTAAACGCTAACTAAACTGCTACGCACGGTATCTTTTCAGTCGTTGAGTTATATATATATATATATATGACATTTAGTATCGCTACTTAGGCTTACGAGACTTATCGACGCATATGACGGTTATCTTACATATCATAAGCCTGAAACAAGCGAATCCTGCCTTCTCAAACACTGAACGAACTTGGAATATTAAGGCCCGTATTCGGAACGTACATACAACGGTGTTAGCAAGTCAACTTATTAATAGTTTCTAAATAGGAATTTTGCTATAAACACGTATGATTATCGACTTTTCCTAACAGAACACCATTATTAACGCGTTTAGAATACAAGCGATACTGAGAATGCTCACCTCTCTTGTTAGCGTGCTAACATCATTATAAGCGCGTTCAGAATACGGGCTTAAAATTACAAAGGAGGATATATAATTGAATATTAAATAGTCAAAAATACAATATATAAATAATAATATCAAACATAAGAAAGAACGTTTATATATTAGATCGAGGATCGAAACCGGTGTACTTTTACTCTGCTAATTTCCGATTAATAGAATACATAACAGGATATCAAATGTCACATCAAATAAAAAGAATCGTCATTATCATATCTCACACTCATTCACTCGATTTACTCATTCCCACACGCACGCAATTCAAATTACACTAGTATCGATCCTTCAATTCAATTACAGCTAAAAACACCAGCGGAACACTAACGGTGCAAAAGGATTGAATTCGCGATCGCTGCTATTAATACGGCCGATCATGTTCGGTGATGAAACACAATAGGTCTGTTATACATTACCATGATTTGTCGATTCTACTTATTGACGATCTTGGAATCCACACTTGTGTCACTTCTTCAACTTGTCCTTTCCGCTTTCGAGTTGTGTTTTATATACGAAATCTACTACTTACGATATATGATATATATGTAAATTACTTGCATACGTCGGTGCGCGATAGTAGTCGATTTAAACGAATAAGTCACGATTATGCATTATCACGTATCATTTTCACACGATATAGATTTAATTACAGAGTCCTTATAGATTATATAATATATATATA
>NW_014557517.1:752912-785688 GCF_001313825.1 Dinoponera quadriceps | reverse complement strand
TATATATATATATATATATGTCGCGGCGTTATATATATCACCGCGTATGGTTTACAAAGAATACACAACTGAATGTGAAAAACCAGGAATGGGAAAAACATATTCGGAATAATTTAGTTAGTGTAGAATTATTTTTTTCGAGACAATTTTCTATTTTTGGTCAAAGCCGTTTGAGTCGTGCGTGTCAACTAAACGGTAGATCCCTTTTTAAAATACATTTATTTCAGTGAAATCCTCTGCACGTATATCTATAAATCACATACACGCACGCACGCACGCACGCACGCACGCACGCACGCACGCACGTGCATACGCACATGCAATTTATACACACATACTTTAAGCGTTACACGCCTAAACGGTAAAATAAAATTCAAATAAAAATTGTGATAGAAACGTAAATCAAATAGAAATACATAGATATACGAGAGGTCGTCTTTTTTTCGCACCAACATTATTAATGACACTTTGTAGCAGCACACGCTCTCGCACAGTGTACGTAACTATCTTATATAACTAAACATTGTGACGTGTAATTAGAAACTTACAATAACAAGAATTATCGCGAGATTTATAATATATTTAGAGCATATATGTATATACATTATATGAAATATAACGTCGTTGTCGAAATTATACGATACTATAACGCATTAGTTAAGATAGGCGTGATTTTTTGTGTTTGGTTTTTCAAGTTCTATCATTAAAGCACAGAACCTTCTTGCCAAGCACAGAAATACGCCGTCTCCGAACACCGTATTCTTTGGAACGTTCTAAAGACCGAAGGCTGAATTAGAATTAGACGGCATTATCGCGGATATCATTACCTCGACACTTTGAAAGATTCATCGACAATGTGTGTGCGCGCGCGCGTGTGTATGTGTGTTTATTATACACACACTATTATATTACATGCGCGCGTATGTGCTCGTTTTATTCTTTTTTTTCTGTTTTTTTCTCGTTTAGACGAAGCTATCAACAGCTTGTGTTTCTAAGCTTTCATACGCCGAATGACGAATAAATGATCAGCGACAAATATCAATTGAAATCTCACATTTTTTTTCGACTACTAGGTAGTTATTTACAAAAAATTATACTTCACGGATCACCTTAATTTTGATGTATATTATAAAATGTAATCCTGAGCCATCTATACTCTGAATTATGTGAGGGTTGCATGTAATAATTTCTGAGATATATCGTTTTAAAATGTTTCAATTTTACACTTGATATTTTCCTCAATTGTTTATCGCTGCTACTATTCCAAATTCTTTGTTTTTTTTGTTTATATGGGCTAATTTCTGAGTACGTTATATGATGAATGGATATCGAGAAAAGGATTCACCTCCAATGAGCTTGATCTATGTCAATATACGTTGTCTATATTGATTAGAAGGGTTCGGAAAGAACCCTCTCAATGTATATAATAGCATTTTTTATATGTTTAATATTGACTTAAATAAACGGCTTTTTCGAAAAAACTTTTTCAGATTCCAGTGCCGTACATACAACCTTTACGTGATTCGAAGTACAGATGATTCAGAATTCCATCATGTATAACATATGTATGAAAATTAAAGTAACTCATGAAATAACCTTTCATAAATAATTACCAATATTATAATAGTATTTATACATATTAATAACAATGCATTTATTTAATGATGATATTTATGTTATTGTGCTTTAATAATTGAATAACTCTTACAACATGAACTTTGTTCTCATATTATATTTCTATTTATTATCGTTCGTGTATTTATAATCGCATGACACACTGGAATACTGGATACGTTCGTAGGTGAACGTGAAATGAACGCAAATCATGATTCATCGCCTTTCAATCGCGAAGAGAAAAACAAAGAAACAAAAAGAATGAAGACAAAATTGAGAAAAAGTGCGAGATACATTTGTCGATTTTTTGCAGCTACTACTCGCGGAAACACCGGCAGATACGAAATTTAAGTGAAGATACTACGTTTAACTATATTCAACCGAGAAAACATCCGTAATAACGCGTACTTCTTTTTCGTCCTTTGAATACTCTTAAAATCTGTACTCAACGTTATTGTCAATCCGATAACTCTTTCTGATGCCTCTACGCGTCTATACGTGCTAATACGTAACAGCGTAAGCTTTTACACAATGCCATTATTACGAGACACAAAACGCAACTTAACAAAAATTTACAATATCATGGTGATATACGTATAATATATCAACATAGAAAAAAAAAAAGAAAATACAACATCATCGAGCGAAATACTCAAACATTTTCCATTTTCCCTTGCCTACTGAGCTCGATAGCGAGAGCCAGATCGGCGTCCTCCTTCTCCTTACGCCTGAGTCTTTCCTGTTCCGTTTTTAAACTCTGTTTCTCCGCCCAAGCTAATTGTTCTTCCTCCGACAGATCGGTCACATTATTACCGTTCCACATCTTGCCGAAATCATTCGCAAGCTTCCCGTCGTTATAGGCGGTTTTTATTTTCGAAACGTCCAACTCGTGCTTCGTGACAGTTTTCGCGCCTTTAGCTGAAAACGCTTCATCGAGATCGAACGTTTTTGCTTTTACGTTAGCGAACGCGTTCGAGAAGTCGGTCTCGATGATTTGAGCGTTCCTGTTATCGACAGCGAACGCTTTCCCGAAGTCGGCATCGAACTTGTTCGCCGTTGCAGCGCTTTTCTCGATCTTCGTCTTGACGAGCGGAAATGTGTTTGAGAAATCGCTATCGGAAGCTTTGGCCAAAGAATTTTTACCGGAAAAAGCAGAAATTGTCCCAAAGCCGAAGGGATCCGTTTTGTCCGCACCATCACTGCTCTTGTTTGCATTTGCGTCCTCAGTTTCATCTTCAGCGAACGGGTCCGTTATGTTAAAAGGATCCTCGTAACGATAGTCGCGAAAGGGATCCTCCGTGAAGTCCGACAGCTTAGGTTGCGTCAGTACTACGTGACTCCTACTCGTCGCTCTTGCTGGCAGAGTCGTTCGATTAGGCGTTGGTTCCGGCTGAAGCAGGTTTTTGTCACTGGTCAGTTTTGTTTTACTGAAAGAAGGTACAAGCAAAATAACGCGAATACCGTCGACTGTCGTCCGGATTTAGCGACTGCTGGATTTAAGCCGCTACTAGTCGCTAGCAACACTGCAAAAATATTGTGATTTTATCACGTTCGAGTCGCGTTTATCGGTTTATTAAGTAATTTCGTTCGAATCGTTAAACGCGACTCGAGACAATCTGGAGTGTAAGCGATCGACTAATAACGAAAATATCATCATGCAATAGTGACGTAAATAAATTATTCAAATATCCTAGAAAAAAATATAAAGAAATTAATCTGCAGACAGCATGCTCTCCGAGAAGGCAGCCAGTGGCAGGCAGGTAAACTCAAAATTGTGTGTGCAGCTTCTACCTAAATATGAAACAAAATATTATTAAATACAATTAATACATTTAATATAGAAACGCAATATGATTACGAAAAAAACTCACTCGCGACATTCGGATATTGTACATTTAATGATACTTGATTATATATCGCGCGCGCGCGCTGTGTGTGTGTGTGTGTACAGAGTGTAACTAAAATATAAAGAACAAATTTAGGGAACGAGCTCTCCGCGCCAAACGCATAAAGAATTCTATTCGACGTATATTCGCACTGTTACTGAGATATAACTCAAACAAATGTTTATTAATGCAAAATGAAAAAGTAATATTTCATTATTTAATATTATTTATTACTTTCAGTTTTCAATTACAAATGTTCAAAGTGCCTCCATTTAACTCAATACATGTAAGGATACGTCAGATCATAGACTGTCGTACCCTTTCATAGATCCTGGGCCGAATAGTTTCAAAAAACAGCAAAGATATGTTGGTGTACTATATCTTCGTTGCCAATTTCGTAAACTGATGGATTTTAAGTGTCGCCACGTAAGGACCGACGAGCAATTGCTCCGATTGTAAGTAGTAAATCGTATTATAAGAGAATCCTGTTTTACCGCAAATTTGTTAATACTCGTTACTGGCTGCACAGAATTTAAAATCCTTCTGCACAATTGCAATACACATGGTAATGAAAAAAAGTTAAATTATAAAATTCTCTTTGTTTTTCGAATAAAGTCAAATACTCGTTTACCTCCTGTACGACCTCTTCCATTTCACCCAATTTTTTATCCCGTCAGGAAAGTCTTGAGTTTCGGGAACAGATGGTAATCCGAGGGAGCTGAATCGAGTGAATATGCGGAAGCAGTTCAAATTGCAGTTCGGTCAATTTTTGATCAACGAGACTACTTGAATACGCCGGTGCGTTACCATGGTGGAGCAACACCCTTTTTTGGCGATTCCTGGATATTTCTCCGCGATCGCTGCTTTTAATCGGTCCAAAAGTGATGCGTAATATTCTCCACTGATGGTTTTTCCCTTCTCGAAGTAGCCAATCAGGAGAATTCCTCTCGCATCCCAAAAAACTGATCACCTTTCCCGGCAGATGGAACGCATTTCGCCTTTTTCGATTCGCGGTCCACTCTTTCGACTGCTGTTTCGTTTCCGGGATATAATGGTGAATCCAAGTTTCATCCATGATTACAAAACGTCGCAAAAAATCCGCTGGATTCTTCTTAAACACTTGCAAACAGTCGGCTGATATTCACAATCGTTTCTGCTCTGGTGTGACCGGCACCCATCTTGCGCTAAGTTTTTCATGTGCAATTCATTACGCAAAATGAAGTGAACCCACTCAGTTGAGACGCCTGTGGCATCTCTGCTAACTCGCGCACCTTCACTCATCTGTCGGTCAAAACCATTTCATGGACTTTATGATTCCTGGCGTCACAGTTGATTTCGAGGACGCGGTGCATCTTCGATGCTTGTTCCAACCACGTTGGAATTCATTTACCCAAAGTCGAATGGTTTCATAGGAAGGACATGAGTCACCCAATGTAAGGGAAATCCTCTCATGAATTTCCTTCGCCCTTCCAGAAAAAAGAATCATACCACGAATTCCGATTTTATCCATTTCCCACTGTCACTCGAAACACTTCTGTTTAAGCAACTATCAAACAACATTTAGGGGGAACCTTGAGGAGTATTTCCACCAAGCGGCACGGCAGCTGTTCAGTCGGCAACGGTACGCAGTTACGTGAATGTCGAGAACTCCGAGCGTCGCATTTCACCATGACCGAGCGGAGAATTTGCATGAAATTTTGCCAAAAACTTGGCCACACATAGACAACCGAGACAATCGGTATGATCCGTAAAGTTTGTGGTAATGACTCTATGAGTGATGCACAAATAAAAGAGTGGTTTAAACAGTTCAAAGATAGTTGTGTCAAATTGGCCCCACATGTTGCTACATGTTTTTAACGTAAAATTTCCCCCTCTATCGATTTCCGATATCAAAAATAGGCTATTCTACTTAAGAAAACAAAAGTTGGCCTTCAAATGATCTTGAAAAAGAACATCCGTGACAAAGACAAGGTTATCATCGCGGGTGTTCCCCTCTACAATTTTTGTTTAAAATGTTTTTCTTTAAAACGTCTTTCTAAAAAAAAGATTTCAATTGATCTTTCAAAATGGGACACTCTGTATACGTGTGTGTGTGTGTGTATAGTGCATGAAAACAATTTACAAAGATAATAAATATGCTATTAAAGAAGAAGATAGTATTATCAAAGAAATTATAGATAAAGATAATATTATCAAAGAAATTTATAAAATTTGCACGGGTAGGGATGAATACTATTATTGAATGTACATACCTTTGAATCAAAATTGGTGAAATCAGCGAATCCGGTGGAAGATGTGAAACTATTGATGTTATTGTTGTCAATCGTTGTTTGTTGAGCACTAAATGGATCGGAGTTTGCATTCGTAAACGGATCCGGAGTAGGCGAAGGCGTTGGAGGAGCAGGGGCAGCTCTTAATGGACCAGTTGGACCTTGACTGGGTCGTGGTGGAGCAGGTCGTGGCGGTGGTTGCTTCGCTTTCTTCGGCGGAAGAGCAGGACTGGGGCTTTCTGGGCGCGGAGGAGCGTGGAGATTCGAGAATGGATCATCCCCGAATGGATCCTTCGTATTCTTAATATAGAAAAAAAAAAAAGAAGGGAGCGTTATATTAGTTATTCTTTAACGTTTCTACAAATCATAAAATACAGAACGAGTTTATAAAGAGATTTTGTCACATACCGACGTCGCAGTTGTAGATAACTTGTCGGCATGCTTTCCATTGTCAAATGGATCGAAAGGATCCTGCTTTGCCGTTGCATTAGTATTGTCAAACGCGGTGAAAGGGTCTGCTCCGAAACTTTCCTGCCATTTTTTTATTTTTTAATTAACGATGGCGCACGTAAAAACTCGAGGAAATGAAACAAGGAAATAGATATTACTTGTACATTAATTTACGAAGAACTTACGTTAGATGGCTGCACAGAAAATGCACTTCCAAACGGATCAGATGATGGTGCGCTGAATACTTCTTTGGCTTTACTAGTCGCGAAAGGATCTTGTTCTCCGAATCCATCTAAAACGTTAGTAGCGGTTGCTTCGGAAAAGGCATCAGTTTTTATCTCCTTTACTTCGTCCGCATTCTTTGTTGGCGATTTATATCTAATTTATTTGTAACACACAAAGACATTATTATTAAAATTATAGGAAAAAGAAATGAGGGACAGAAAGAGTGGGAAGGAGGGGGGAGAAAAACTTGATACATACTCTATATCCACAATCTCGGTAATCTCTATAAACCGTAGACTAGTATCAGGTACAAGAGCGACATCGCCCGCGTCTAGCGCAGAATCATAAAGCGCAATGGAGTCGCTCATTTGACGTTGCTGCTCCTGTAGATGAGTAATCTTTGCCTTTGCTTGACAGATTTCCAATTGAGTGTCCTGTAGCTTTTTGGTGAGTTCGTTTAGTTGGTCCCTATTCTTATTCTGTTGTTGCTCCAAATGTTGCTCTTCCTGTCGTAGACCTTCGAGTTCCTGCCTCTTAAGATTCAGCTCCTCTTCCTGAGTCCGCAGTACTGACTCTTGTTCTTCAGCTTGCTGACGGAGCTTATCAACCTTAGATGACACATAAGGTGGATTTGTGAACAATTTGGCAGTCTTCCTCGTTTTATAAATTTGTAGTAAGACAAGTACAGTCTTATGTATTAATTTGCAAATTTATATCTATATTTTTACAATTAAAATAGTATGAAAAATACGAAAGTATGTTTTAAACGTTTAGATTACGTTATATATATATAGTGCAACAATTCATGCATGCCGGCGAAGCACTAATAATGCACTAGTGTTATCTGTACGTGTGTATTACAAGAGTATATTTAACCGTATGACGGAGGTCAGTAGTTTTATTTAATTCGACAATACTAACAAATATTTCCAAAAATACATACATACATCAACGATATGTTACAAAAAGTGTTGCCAAAACATTATGCATGAAAAAAAGATTTACCCAAAACGTGTACTTTATACTGCAAGAAATCACATATTAAATACAAATTTAATATATAAAATATTATAATTCACGTTAAACGATATTATTTTGACATCTTTTTTATGTACCTTCTTCAGTTCCTCCCAAATCTTCTCTTCGACTTCACTCAAATCTCTATCTATTTCAGCCTTCTACAAGCCAAACATAATAAAATAAAATCATGAAGGGAAACGAAAATATAATACAAAATAAACGAATAATTAATGAGAAAATCGCGTTTATTTTTTTTTAAGTGTAACGTGTCAGCCTTCATTAGCTATATAGGGTGCTTGATACAACATATATATTCGCTCGTGTGCAATTAGAACTCATCAAACTGGATAAAAAGTCGCTTACCATTTTGCACACAATTACAATTATTATGATAATTAAAAAAAATTAGCGAATTAGTATACGTAATACGATGGGATGAACTTCGTAGAGCAGTTTAAAGATACATATCTTGACTATTTCCTGGTAGTGATAAATATCGGCTGGCAGCGAAACATCCAATAACGTTGTAAGCAACGTAGTCCAGCGTTACATACATAATTCTGCCAATATTTTCTGTTTCAGGAGATCACAGGAAATAAACTCAAGACATATCTTCGTAGACTCCCCTACACAGTTCATCTCACTGTACTCTGCGCACTTGCGACAATTTCTTTTAATTAATATTTCAATAATTATTTTGGTTATTTGTAAAATAATAAAAAACTATTTCATTCAGTGTTATTTATTCTACCTGTACACATGTGCAAATGTATGCGTTGTGTCAGACATCCTGTAAATATAAATTGAAATAAGCGAAGAACTAAAGTATGTAAAAAAAAAAAAGAAGTGATTTAAATTTTGTGTATGTGTGTGTGTGTGTGTGTGTGTGTGGGTGTGTGTGTATACATACACGAGCGTGGCATAGCAGATAGCGCACTGGTCTGTTATACTAGAGGTCCGCTTCCCCCGGTAGAACCAAAATATTTTCTTACGCTCGTGTCTTCCTCTCCGATGAACTTGGCAAACCACCGAGAGAAAGAGAGAGAGAATATCTTCACAAAAAACCCCACTCAAACTGCCGTTTGGAATCGGTTTTAAACTAAGTCCCATATACTTGTATATAATCTGCGTGCGTACCACAAATATATGCGTTTGAGGATCGGACAACGGCGAAAGACGTTATAAAACCGATATATATATATATATATACACACACACACATATATGTATGTTCAAACAAAAATGTATTAATATAACACTGATATATCAGTATACATGAAAGTTCAATGTGTTTGTTATTACTATTTATTATTATTTTATTTCATTCATCAAACATTGTAATATAAAAAAAAAATTAAGATTACAAGAGCAATGTACAAGTAACAACTGCACGTGCACCTTCATGTAGTTGTGCCTAAAAAGCAGTGCTGCACATTCAATAAGCAAGCTACTGTTCGATACATCATCAAATCTTTGTTTACCTGTGCCTTTAAGTCATTTAATCTCTTCTGCGCCTCACCCTTTTGATTCCCAAGTTGTTTCAAGGTTGCCGCAAGCGTGTCTAACTCACTTTGAAGGCTCTTAATTTCTCCATTCTTTATTTTTATGTCTGCTTCTTTCTGCGCTATATCCTGCTCCATGCTTTGCCTTTCGCGCACAAGTTCTGCTATGTCTTTGCTTATCATATCCAGTTCTGGATTTGAATAACCTGATATGTTATTGTTTTCCTGAAACATCATAACATATTTAAAAGATCAGTGCTTGTAATCCTTGTTGAAATATCTATCATATCGTAACATTTACTTGTGGGAAAGTGTAACATATTTACTTTGATATATAATTAATTTACATTAAGGACCTGTGTTATATATTAAAAATTAGATTATTAGACTAGAAACATTTTAATTGCGTTCATTTCATTCTGAATATACAATTTTGATGCAATTTAGATCCGATATAACATTGTAGCCTCGTTGTGTGTTACAAATATACGTTCGAAATCTGTTTCGTATTGCGTTGTAATTTATATATGAATGAAATTGCTATCACAAAGTTTGCGTCTTATGAATTCTTGTATATATTGCTCGCAACTCATATTTGATTCTTCCAAGGTCATCTGCATAATAACTTAGACAATCTACTATCTCGGGCTATGACTTTTAACCGTTTAATCTCGTTTTATCTCGATTTTTCGATCGTAATTTAGATCCCTAAATTTAAACCAATTACGTTGATAATTCAACCGTTATGCAACCGTTGTGTCCGTTGTGTCCGCTGAACACAACGTATATACATCTCTATATTTAAAGAACAAATACAAAACATCAGGCACATCGATTGGCGTTTTACCATATAGTGTTGTAAATAACTTCATGATAATCTTGACGTAGCATGAAGATACGCGTAATAATATCCATTGTAGTTTATTATTATTTAAGTAAAATTTCTTTTACTTTATCACAATCACGCTATTTAGACAAACATAATGAATTGCGGAAGAAAATCAACAGAATACTTCATGGCAAACAGGGTACGCTTTTATCACACGTAAATAACACAGTTTGTATAATGATTTTGTCGTATAAGTAATTATAATAAGGTGGCGAGATGTTACTGAATATTGACGAATACGAGTATCCGCGAACCAACGAAACTCTGAGGCAGATTCACAAACAGCAGTGGCTAGATTATTATGAGTGTTTGGAAAGGACATACATAGGACGCGAGGGGATTATCTATCCAAGTGCGCTCACAGCGCTCGAAGGAACTTCTGTGACGTACGATTAAAAAAAGAAATAGGCTAGTATTCAGAGCCGGATCTTATACTTGAGAACATCTTAATTTTGTCTTCACTATATATTGTAGCCAATGAAACAATCAATAAAGCATCCGAAGATGAACTTAAGGCGATTTTAAACATAAGGTCTGATTATGAATGCCGGCCAAAGTCCATAGGGAATAATTGCGAAATTAAATAAGAGGTTAATTTGCAGTTTAAATTGTGAAATTTGTATTTCGCCAGCAGAGATGCGTATGGCCAATTTAATAGAATGGTATTCCAACAGCAGCAGCCACAAAGACAACATCAATAAAAGAATCGTAGAAGATATAGATCATATCGTCCGACAGTCATCAGACAACCAGTATATTGTCATGTATAATCTCAAAGTATATATTCCAAGATGTATAATGTATTACACGTGTATTACACATGTGTGCACAAATGATCATACTTTAGCTAGAACAGACGGGATTATATTGGTGCGAAATGCGACATACCACGGGATCGGCTTACTACCTGCATATTGATAGCGATTTTAAGACGATAGATATGTATCCAGAGACAGCGGTTCATGCTTTGACTAAGAGTATACCAGAATATGAGCTGAAAATTCACACTACTTGGACTGCATGGGGCTCATGTTCTACATGTGGCATGGTCGGAATAAAATTTCGATACGGTTACTGCACTATTTCCTTTCTCGGAACATATACGACCAACGCACCAATAGCTGATAAATTGCAATATACAAAGAGAAAAGGTAAATTTAAAAGAACAAATGACGAGTTTTTTCCAGCTTTTCCCAATCCTTATTCGATCCTAAGCCGAAGAATGGAATGAAAAGATCGAGAATACAACTCAGACAACGACAGTGAACGAGAGTCTGCGGGTCCGATTGAGAACGGCGCTATTATTATTTAAAAATCAATTGCCATGTAAATCAAAACTTGTCCCAAAACAGATTCAGATAATACCAGCCGTTAAAAACAGAGGAACTGAAATGATGAGGCGTTATTGCAAGGTATCTATGTTGAAAGATTAGCGATTATGGGGAATCGAACAAATAACATTAGCTTTGTTCTCTTGCGATAGAAAAAGTGCCGAAAAAACATAATATTCGAAGTACGCGACGAGAAGGGAAATATTCTAGAAAGTGCAAACAATAGTGCTGGTATATATTCTATGATTCAAGGAATACCTAAGCTGTTGCCATCAGTAACACGTACTGCAGTTTATAAAAAACATAATAAAAAGATCAAACTCGTATGTCCAGGGTAGTATAAAAGTCACTAAGAAAAAATTACTTTTTAATGAGCGATAAAAAGAACTATTGTCTTGATCTATATTGACATTTCAGAAACTTAAATATGGATGTTCCGATTAACTGGCAGATTGACGATAAGATAATAATCCCGTCCCGCATCGCAAAACAGTCAAATGGAAGAATCCGCATTAATCCTCAGATGCATATAATATTTCAATCTCTCAAGTTTGAAGACACTAATACATATAGGTAAGTCAAATTTATTAGCTAGCAAATAAACGACAAAGTCTAAAAAAATTATTTTCCGTTATTAGTTGCTGGCAAGATAATGAACTCACTGGTATAATAAATCTAAATGTGATTGGAGAAGTCGAATTTAAATTAAATCATCACGTTATTTTAATTGGCGCCATTTGTATAATTAGTGTATTTCTCGTAATATTCTGGAAAGCTTTCAAAGGCCATACACGATATACGATGCATTAATAGAATTGTGTAAATTTTGACATTAAGTGCCTTATAATTCAGGATATATAAGCCGTATGTACGTTTGTATGCATAGATGTAGCAAAAAAAAAATCAGGAAAATACTTCAATAAAATTACCACAATAGTTTCTCCAACTTTCCGCATTGAAGGTGGTACCATTTCTGGAGTTAAATTTGCCGGAGGATCTATACCATTGAGTGTCTGTTTAATAAGCCACATAGCTATAGCGAATTGTTCCTTATTCAGTTTTCCGCTTTGACAAGTATCACATAAACTCCTATAACAGTGAGCAATGTCTTTGTTAACGCCTCGGTTATGACTCTCGATATCATCCACTGTAAAATAGTACTCTACTCACCAAATATGAGCTAATACAGTGTGTGGAAGTCCACTTTGAAGGAAGACGTCTTTGATTTCCAAACCCGAGACAAATCCATCCATGTCCATGTCAGCTTGTAAAAATAATTTCTCCGCGGCTATTTGATCCTCGACTGAGACTACCCACTGCACTTGCGTAGTCATCTAAAAGTACGCCATACATGAATATTACAGTGTTAATTATCGTACGAGCGTTGTGAGCATTACAAGTTTTCTTTAGGTTACAGTTTAAAGGATAAATACTTTTACGTCTAACCCAGTCAAGCTCTTCACAGCCGTTGTGTTCGGCAAGGGTGGGATTGGCGGTGGTTGCGATGACGATGATGCCAATATTGCTGATGCCATGCCCATTGGTACAGGGGATTTCGGCTTAGGCATAACAATATCTTTTCTTTTACCAGGTGGCATTAATTCTGGTGGAAGTACACTTGGTATTGCATATTTTTCCAATGCTTTATATACAAGATGCATGGCCTAATATGGTAGTAAACAGGATTATATACAGAAGCAAAATTTTAAAACATCACTACATAAGCGCTATAACCAATACTTACAACTACAAATTCATGTCTGTCCAGCATACCATCTTTGTCCATATCTGCCAAATCCCAGATCTTCCCAAGAGTATCCAAAGGAAGTTTGCTATCCATAAGAACACCTTTCACTTTATTCCCAGATATATATCCATTGGATGGTTGTAAGCTATCAAAAAGCTGATCATATTTTGCCCGTTCTGTAGGATTAATCGACCAATCTCCATTGTTTATGGATGTTATTACAGGCAGAGCGTTAGTAATAGTCTTCTGAGGAATAACTGGGATTTCTCCCTAATGCCAAACAAAATGTATCATATAATGTTTATTTCAATTACAAATACATATGTAGGTAAGCTTACCATTTTTGGTGGCGGTAATTCAAGATTTAAGTTAGACATATTTAAATCTTTTCCACTCTGTGCCAGTGCGCACAACTTCAGAGCGACAAAAAGGCCAGACTTATCCAAGCTTCCACGTGACTGTGGATCAGCCATATCCCATATTTTACTTAAAATAACATCACTCAGCTGGGATTTCTTAAGAAATCTTGCAGCATCCATTGCTTCAATTCGTCCCTGTCCATTTGGATCAACCTAGAAACAATATAGCTGATTTGTACATAACTGCCCATACATTTGTATACACATATGCATACAGTGCCTATCCTTCTTACGAATAATAATAATATACCTGATTGTAATAAGCTTCATATATCGCGGTATGGCTTCCAGCCACCTGAAAAACGATATTCTTCGTTTCTTTCTGCGACAAGTATCCGATTTAAATAACAAATAAACGTACGAACAATTAATTCCGATAAGAAAATAATCAGCGGAAACGGGAGTATACGAGGCTTATCAACGCCCAAATGAATGACGGGTGCGTGAAAGCAAACCGATAAATCAGCAAATACGGATAACTTGTGTATCGCGTGCTAATAGGGATTTCTCACCAAATAAGTAAAAATTTACAGAAAAGTAGGCAAAATAACACTTGACATGAGTTTTGCATCAAAAAGGAATGCCTTGAACTAAACCGCTCGACGAGGATATATACCAACGATTGCATTATCGCGACAAAAACGTGAAAGTTCGACCGTTAGCGTGACCACAGTACACGGATCGCGACGAGGCCTCGCGAAAGGAAACTTTTTCGATGTCGCCGAAGCGTATCAAGCATTATATTTTCGTAAAATCGTCAAAATTACGAAGTACCTGCGTAGGTGACGGCAGGGCGGCCATACTTGCATTAAACACTGGCTTAACCAATCAGACCCTCAATCGATAGCATACGATTTTAACTGTTTCGCTTAGCATCGTTACGGACGTACTTTTGACATCGGCAGATGCTCGGATATATTATCGCAATCATGTTTTTATCTTATCTGTTTAGAATCGATGATCGCGCGGAGATAGTAGAAAATTATTACAATAATACTTTGCAGAATATAGTGCCGAGGTCTTCAGCCAATTAAATACGCAACCATTTGCGCCGTACGCTATACTCAACTGTCATGAACTGTACCGGATTTGTTCCCACCCAATCGTAGGCCGGTATTCATAATCAGATCTTATATTTAGGACCGTTTTAAATTTATCTTTAGATGCTTCATAGCTGGTGAAATGAACTGAAGATGAACTTAAGACAGTCTTATATTTAAAATCCAACTATGAATACTAGTCTGTAGATAATATAAGCCCTAAGAAATGCTCAAGAAATTAACCAATCACAATCGAATTATAGAAGAATAATCAATTGTGATTGGTCGATTTCTTAAGGCTCAAAACTCTATTAGAGATCTAGCCTTAAGCCAACGGCACACGATGTTTGTTTACGTGCTAGAATCGCTTGTTGGATAGAAATACTGCGTTCTAATTGGTGCTTTTCCAAAAATGGATGACAATACATCAATCAAAACGAAGTATTTCCATCCAGCACGAAAACAAGCATCGTGTGCCGCTGGCTCTAGTCCCGGTTTACAATAAATGTTTCTAAGTCTGAAAAAATTGACCAATCACGGTTGAAGAGGTATAGGAGAATAGTCGATTATGATTGGTCAATTTCTTAAGGCTTAGAATTTAAATTCTCATTGCAAACCCCTCTTTATCATAGGCTGGTATTCATAGTAAGATCTCAGCCCGTCTTAAGTTCATCTTCAGATGCTATACGGCTCATTTCATTGGCTACGAAGCATCTGAAGGTGTACTTTGTGGCCGGATGTCACTAGCTGAGTGAAAACATCGACGTTTAATCATCCAGGTCCCGCCGAACCTTTCGAAGTGAAGTTCCCCACGGATCCCGCTGCCCGTCCACGGTCGCCAGAGCGTTTTTGAGAACTTCGCCCAAACTCCAGGCCCGGGAAGCTGGACCGGCCAACTTTAAGCTATAAGAAATTGACCAATCATAGTTGATTACTCTTAAACTGTAAAATGGGTTAGTCGATACATGATCTACAATGGGTAATAGGAGTATGTTTATAAGATGTAAGAGTAAGAAATCAACCGATCATAGATCGATTATTTTCTTTACATTCGAATATGATCGGTCAATTTCTTATTCTTACTTCTTATGGACATATTCCTACTACTCATTGTAGACTAAGCTTGATTGATCAATTTGCTTACTGCTAAAGTCTTAAGGATGGGTTATTCTACAATGCCGGCCGTCAGTCGCGAAGGATAGCGATTATTAATTACAAAATGCATTTTCGACTGCAATAGATAGTCGCGATTACTAAAGTTGCTTAACTTTTAATTCCTGGAGACAGTAACTTGCATGCAGCATTATAGAATGCCCTTTACTATTTGAGTTTTTCTATGTGCTACCAGCCTTAAACGCACGCGATATATCGATCGATAATTATATCTCACTGACCAGAATCAACTAATCGATTCGTTTAGGCGCAAAATTTTAAATAAACGAAGTAACGCGAATTGCAACGTACAATCACTAACGGCTCATATGATAATCTTGCAATTGGAAAAGAACGTTTCGGGGGGAAAATATGTGAAGTACTGCTGAACGCAAGATTGAAATACACAGTTTGCACCACGGGTATGTAAATCACAATACTTCTTTAATACATTTATTCTTATATATCCATATTTATACACAGTAGTATAGCTCTATTATTATTATTATTAATAATTATATAATAGTGACGTAATGCATCTTGCATTCTCGTTCGATCGGTTAATATTTGACAAAAATACAAAAATTATTAATGTATAATAATTATTATGAGAACAAACGTGCTTACTCAGAAGCTCATTTTTTTGTTCTTTTTCGTTTTCGGCTTCCTTCCTTACTTCCTTTATTACGCGTTTTGTATCTTTTTTTCTCCTTACTTTCAATTATACATTACATTTAGTATACTTCTTTTTTTTGTCGTCCTAAATCGTCCGAGTATACATGAGGAAGTGCGAAAATGGACTAAAAAACATACACTAAGATAAAACGAAAAATATACTTGATTCTTTCAGCCGTAATCACCGACCGTTCATCTGTCGTCGGTGTCAGCGATTGCGTGTGTATGTGTGTGTGTGTGTGTGTATATAATTGAACGCGTATGTCAGTATGAGCGGTTAGCAATCCACAGCTTCGCGAGATCACGGCGAGAAGACATTGTTAGCCCGCAAACTCTTGCCCTTTTTCGACATAGTTTATGCGTACAGATTTACATTCTCTCCAAAAGAAAGGAAGGTAATCTACATTTGGTCTTCCAAGTTCTTCAAAACGCATCATCGACCTACTCATATCGTATTTTATACGAGAGTTTATGTATTATTTATATATTTATATATATGCAGTTGCTAAACGATAGTTTACTTACAACTATTTACTTCTCGCTTATATTAGCGGTAATTGGTAAAGCTTTGACAACGACCGCTCACGGTCGGTCCATTCATGGGTAGAAGAAACATTATTCCTCACGTATATATGGTACATGCGCAAATCGTAACAATTCTCACAGCACCTTTGTTTTATGAAAACACGTTTTCACATACATATCTCTCTCTCTCTCTCTCTCTCTCTCTCTCTCTGTTCGTTCGTGCTGATTTTGTGCGTGCATGCGTACACGCTCGACACACGGTTGTTCTTACACTTTCTTCTCTTTTCTTCTTTTTCTCTCACTGAAAGTATACCTGATCATTTGTTATTCACAATGAAAAAATGTTAAATATATTTGTATATATGTATGTGTTGCGTTGGTCAATGCGTGTTGTTTCATTCTGATTAATATGTATATATAACTATACACATGTTCGCCACTAATCAGTATGAGTAATGCAGTATTAACGAATGTGTACAACAGACGGAATCGATAATGGTTGCTTCTTTTTCTTCCTCTTCTTCTTCCTTTTCTTTTTTATTACAATCTCAATGAAAAAGATATAAATATCGCTGTTACTCATTGTTACTGCATCAGCATCGTTAATTTTACGTTCGTTCGTCTCGACAAACGGTGCGATCGGTTGTGTCAAACTTATTCTCATCTTGGCTGTCCTTTCTCGAAGACTTTTAGTTCGCACTTATGCGAATTAAATAACGGAGAGTATGATACATGCGCGTAAAGTATGTACGATAAGTTTTGCGTTTGCCGTTGCAATGAAAATCGCAACATCGTCTCGATGCATATATCTTGTTATGCATGTTTCGAGCATGGGTCAACTATGCGGTTATATTTTGCCAACAAACATAAAAATGCGTAATTCTTTTGATTTAATATCATCCTGACGCTCCCGAAAAACCGAAGTCACGATTCTATAATGAAGATTAGAATTCGGTGGACCGACAAGTCGATATTTGAAACAAGTACATATTATATCTTTTTGGTACATCTAAAAATGCATTTGGAGAGTATGACAAACGATTTTTCATATAAAATTCCTTGATATTCTTGGGGGGGAAAAAAAAAACCTTTCTAATAAAATTCGGGCAATAACTGTAAACTAATCGTTCAACCATAATTTCTATATAGTTTATTATTTATACGATTACTAATCTTTGATGTCAAAATAGCAAAAGAATGATAACTGGAAGGTATATTACACTAATGCGATTTGATTTCGTAAATTAACACAATTCAGGAGATTCTAATAAGACAAATCCCAACTATTGCAGTTAAGCTATGGAAAACAAGAAGACGTTTACATCGCTCTACATGATTAGTTCGAATATACCGAGAATACATTCCAATTTATTCTATTATATTATATTAAAAGTAACGTAAGTATATGTAAGAATAATAAAAGAGCGGAGATGTTTTTCTTTTTCTTAGAATATATATACTGCATATTTGCCATATATCCAAAACTTTTTAACTATACCGAGGAATATTTAACAGAGGAGAGTCGCATTAATCCACAACTCTCCGTTTAATCAAAAAATTATATGTAATAATTTCAATGTAATATACAAGTCATCGTATTAATGAGGAGTAATTGAAAACAACTCGAGTCACAGATACACGTAATACGTTTAAGTCAATCTCATCGCGAATGCAACGAGATCACTTACTGTGCAGCAGCAGCTCTCCTCACGAAGTCGCGTTTTACATGCCGAAAATAAGAACGTTATAATTACGACAAATTTGTACATATACCATGCGTTTGAACGATTTCACATGTATACATATCGTAATTTTTTAGCGTTACAGCTTTTCGTTGTTCCGCGGAAATGCGCTTTTCGCGTTAACGAGCCAAGATGCTTACATTACGCACGAGAAAAAAAAAAGTAAAAATAAGAAGACACTATAATCGCATATATACATATATTTTGAATATATGTATTCAAAATTGCACTGTGTAATATACAGCCGGGTGACCTTAACGAAACAAACTCAACGAATGTTTTCTCTCCTCTCTTCGTTTCCTTTTCGGTGTTCCATGTAACACGATCTGCGTGATATCGACTTTATCGTGTTGTGAAGTACCGGTAATTTCTTTCTTTCCACAAATGATCAGTTTGACAAATCATACCTGATAATACATCACGCGATCATTGCGCGGTAAACGCGATAACTTTATTTGGCACGAGTGCAACTTGAAGTTAGAAGGAATATGCAAATTATTATGTAAGATTTTTATGCATATTCTTCTACTTGAAACATAAGATGTTACTTGTAACGCACTCTTGTGTATTGGAAATGTTTGCAAATGCGTTGAAGTGAACGAAATATTCGGAACCCCCCCCCCCCTCCTTCTCTTTCTCGCTACGTATATATATATTTTTCGGCTTCCTTTACCGAATTAAATAAATAATATAAACCACAGAATATTGTACGCAAACACAAGTTCGAAATTAACTGTTCTGGTTATCGTGACAAACTCGAATAAAGCATCAGGTTAATAACTGCATATACCTTTCGATTTTTGGAAAAAATTACTTTTCATTACGCATTAACTCGTGTTACAACAAAACCTAAATTTAGTCTAAAAAAATGTCTCTTGCTTATCATTTTCGTATGTCATCTCAAGTATTTATGTTGAATTCAGTAAATCTTAGCACATGAGCGTCTCACAATAACAGACAAGTTTAGATTTCTTTAATACGTAGGTATTACGTTACAAACTCGTCCTTTTCTCAGTGCATCAATTCCGGTAGTATTTTAATTGCTGCCGGCCCAATAACTGGGACTGTACCCGGGCTTCGCTTGAGCCTTGTTCTGCGAACTTGTATTGGACCTCTGGCCCGTGCTGTTGGCTCCATCCTGATGCAGTGGCTGATGCAACTGATGAGGCATAGTCGGGATAAACAGATGCGGCGTACCGTAACTGCCGGGCAAGCCGGCGTTCTGACCACCCGTCAGACCAAACGGCGGCGGTGTAGCCGAGTGGAAAGTCTGTTTTTCGTAAGACTACAATAGTGGAAGGGTCAGTTGAGAACGGTAGCGCGCAACTTTACGTAGATTTGTATCTACGGAGGGCCGTTCACTCGCCTGGCGACATTACTTACATTCACTTTGCCGAGAGCCACGTGACTCTTGGCATACATCGTGGCGTTGATATCTGTCGCGGAAGAACCGGCGGTATTAGTGTTGCCGGTGGAAGTGCCGGTTTTGCCGGTCTGGGTAGCGGTGTAGCTGCTACCGGCGCCTTTATACTCCGCGGACGGGCCAGCGGAGGCTAGAGCGTCGTAGCTAGCCCCAGCGCCGTAACCAGATCCATAACTGCCCGGCTTAGTGTTATACGCACCGCTGTTCGTACCCGCATTACTAGCGGTTGCGATTTGCTACAATATGAACAATCAGTTACGTTATTTGTTCGTCCGCTCGACTTCGGATTCTTCACTGATTCTTAAGGCTTACTGGATAGATAGCGGGAGTTCCGTATTGAAAACCACCGGGCATGATTCCACCACCATAGGTAAAGTACGCGTAACCAGGTGGAAGCGTGGGGTTCATTATAGGTTGCTGGTGCTGCGTTGCGGTCTGCAAACAGTTCGCACGATTATATGACGAATATTCTTTTCGATACCGTCGCGATGAATTGATGAAACTCACTTGTTGCGACATGGTGGAAGGTACCGGTGATGCGTTGCTGTCATTCCTGGCGAACCTGGCGTCGCTGATACTGGTATAGGCTCCTTGCACCCCCTGCACGCCTTGAACGCCTTGCACACCAGATAAAGCATCGCCTCTGCCACCGCCGAGACTCGTTGCGGGACCGGTTGTCTGATAGCCCAGGGCCGCGTCATAGTAACCAGTAGTTGGCTGCACGTTAGTCAGGAAGGCCAAACACAAAACTACATGCATACACTGTGTACTCCAAATACAAGAAGGCTAACTAATGTCTAATCTCTACGCGTACCGGGCTGGGACAAGTAACATGCGAGAGATTGGTTGGTTGTGTCTATATTTCTTGTTACGCTTGCCATATCAAGATATTAACGTGTACTAATCCGGCTAAAACTTTCGATTCGCCGATGAATAGATCTCGTGCTATGTAAAATATTTATGTACTCCCGCCGTTACACCAGATTTTTCGATACAGTTCAAGATATTCGAGTAAAACGGCACAAAGTGTTATGCGATTATCACTTTACGCGCGCGTGTGGTGAATTCGACACGCATATTTTCATATTGTTTCGTAACATCACTCGCATACAATTTATAGTGAAATAAACCAAGTCCAGATAAAGAGGAAAGTGAAGCCAGGACAGATCGGATGTTGAAACTGTGTGTTGTTTCGTAACTTTGTGGAATGAACTTCAAGTTTTATCCCCAGCAACATCACTCTCCCACCATCAAATATACTTTCACAACTTGGTAATATTAAATAAACCTTATCCTTCTTTGCACCAGCGTATTTGTCTCATACGCGATACATATTGCTACAGACAAGTTTGTGTTGTCATCGTGAGGACATCCATAGGAGAAGATCGAAAGAATTTTGGAAGAGAGAGAAAAAAAGAAACGTTGGATTTACGAGCAGCTACCAAGCAATAAAGAAATGTTTACCTTGGCATTCGTACCAGATAACAATAACATAAGAGGTAGCGCAATCTCGAGGCAAGTACACTCGGATGCTAAAAGCAATTCATATACGTGATAAAAATGATGATAGTCTCGTTAATTTTTCCTCCGGTGTGTACATAACTTCGAGGGAGCGGTACCCGTGGAAAAGTACGTTCGCACTTGAATGAACTAATCGAGCAGTAACTGACCATATGCGGTATTCTTTGTTGCACGAGTTGCAACTCCTCGTAACTGTACATCGGCTGTTGAAAAGCGTAAGGTACGCCTTGGCCCATGATGTATTGATGACCGAGCATAGGCGTCATATTTCCAGCGGCACCGCCACCCGTAATGTTACCGGTCCCGCTGGTACCCGTCACCACTCCACTCGACGTGCTTTTCGGCACAGCTGAGAGCAATGAGAATATTTTCATTAGATCCTTTTTAGCGGCGGTCTCGTCGACATCAATCGTACCAAGTGGTATTCGCTTACCGTTCGAATTAGTTACTTTAGTCTGTGAACTGTTCACCGAGGCAGAGCTAAGACCCAACGTAGGCGCGGTAGTCGTCGCGAGGGAGCTATTGGACGTTGTCGCGTTGCTATCGTATTGAGAATCCTTGCTCGCAGTGTTGTTCAATTTGTGATTGTGAGTTGCCGTTTGTGGCTGACTGGTATAGCTAGCGTATGGGCTCGCGTATACCTGTTCATTCGTTACATACATATCAGTACGTATGTATGATATGATGCGATGGAAAAAAGATGCACTTACAGACTGGGCGGCGCTCTGATAACCACCCGAGCTTTGCGTTATCGGCGACGTAAATGTCGTGACCGAAGACTGATAAGCCTGTGGCTGGTAAGCTTGATATCCTGCGTTGCTGTTCGATACCGTATTAGTGGCTACGGATTGCGCTTGATATTGCGACGTCGTAGTCGGCACATATCCACTCGCAGACTGATAAACCTATCGGGGACAAAAAAAAATGTGTAAATCTCGATATATATATGAATTATCTGACGATTTGTAACACATCAGATACAATCGTTACCTGGCTACTAGTAGTAGGTTGGTTATAACCGGAAGTCGCAGATGAGGATGCGGAGGGAGAGGCTTGACTGAAAGTCGATGCGTTGGATTGCGGGAACGACGCTGACGAATTGTAGCTCGCCTGTGAAACTGTCGCAGTCGCTGAATAGCTATTTGTATTAGCAGACGCTGACGCGGTCTGAAAGGTGGATTGAGAGGATTGACTGTTCGTCGAGTATGCGTTGTACGTGCTCGGCGTGCCGCTTGACGGTTGGAAAGACGATTTCTGCGACTGATACGTCGTCGGGGGCCCATACGTTGGTGCATTTCCCGGCGAAACTTGCGATGTGAAGTCTTGTTTAGTTATGTCCAGACTTTGACCGCTACTGCTTCCACGCGCGGTGAAACTTTGCGAACTAATCGAATGCTCGCTTGATACCGGCAAATTATCAGTACCTGACAACTGAACATTTCACGTACAATTACGTAGTGTTCGGTGTTGCGAATAGCGTGCTCGAAACATCTTGATAAAAGTGAAATAAATAAAAGGGATGACATAAGAATCAGGTCGCTAAGAAATTCTATTGGTCAACAATACTCTATTGCAAAAGAAAAACAGAACAAAAACACGGAGAATAATGTCAAATGTGAAGTCAAATGTCAGCGATAAAAAATGGAAAATTCCTCCTGAGGCCATTGGTAGCGATGGTACGTTACAGCGGGAATCGTGATAAAAAAGAAAAAATAATCTGTGCTTATCGTCAAACTATGTCAATCAACATCAATCTGATATTTTAGATTATCACAGTGTGGAGAAATACTTGGTTTGGTTGCCAGGTTAGCGCCGCGTCTTTTATGGATTTATTTCCAACGTGAACATTTATTTTTTCAGATCGTTCTTCTTCCAAATCAAGCACTCAACCATCAATGTTAACGAACAATTAAGAGAAAAATCATCTATGTTTCTGTTCTTTTTCCCGACTTTGAGGCAATATGATTATTATTTATTTTTCTTTTGTTAGCTGGGAAGAGTCCGCAGCGAAGATTCAAAAGTTTTATGTATTAAATTATATACAGAGTATTCCAAACTAATATCGGTTTCCGCGGGAGAACGGGTAAAACTGAGCAGAAAAGTCACGCGCCATTTTGTAAAATTCGCAATAATTAATAAGGAATTAATTATTTAATTAATTATTCTGAATAAAAAAAAAAAAATTGCTCACTTCTCAAGATTTCTCAGCAATAATGAATATCAACTGATAACGAGAAATGATCCTTCTCGGCGCACAACTCTTTGTCACATGCTTGCTGCGTTACTCCGCCTTTAGAAATCGGTTGATGCTCATCGTTTCTAAGAGATCTTCAAAAATAAGCCATTTTTCTTTATATAGAGTTCGGCCTACCGTTTCCCCTGCAATCACTAGCTGAGATGAAATAATGAATTCCTCATTCGCTAATGTGAATTTTGCCAAATGATACATGACTTTTCTGCTTAGTTTCACTCGTTTCATCTGCATACCGCGAGAACCGAGATTAGTTTGGGACACCATGTGTGTGTGTGTGTGTATGTGTGTGTGTATTTTTTACGCGCGATATTTTTTACCATAAAATTGTTTGCGCATCATCAGTGGCTTTTACTAGCTTTACTTATTTCTCGATTTCTCCGAGTCAAGTAGAGATTATTTACCATTTGAGAACTAGCGTTGTAAGGTGTTGTGGAAGTCTGCGTAGTTTCGATGTCGAGCGAATTACTCGCATTGGCAGTGTTCACAGCATTCGGGCCGGAAGTCATATCCACGCCGGAAATTGTACTATTCGTCGAGTTGTACTTCTCATTGGCGGAACCATCAAGAGAGCTAGAATCGCTACCGAATTCGAGCGCACCAAATTGTACATCTAGAAAGCCGATTCCGCTGTTCACCGCGTCACCCGGCATTTCCACCGCGCTCGATGGTATCTTGGATGGCGGAGGAACTCTAGGACGTTGTTTTGTCTGTCTTTGGGGCTGAAATTTATACATGTTACAAGTTAGCCAAGTATTTATGCAGATATTAACGTGAACAGGTTCATGTGGAAGCATTTCAAAGAATAATATGACCATACCTGATTAGACATGGTTGACGTAAAAGACGTTTGTCCAGCAGCTTTCAAGTTTTCACTTGATTGTTGACTAAGCTGTGTTAAATATTGGGTTTGTGCCGCTGTTAGAACACCGCTACTAATAGCGCTGGGTTGCTGCGGTAATTGCATCGCCGGCAAGCTTAATACAGGTTGTGGCTGTTGCTGTGGTTGTTGCTGTTGTGAAGGTTGTTGCTGTATTAAGCTCTGCTGCTGCATCGTCGACATGTCCGACAATTTTGGCAATTCCTGTAAATTACGTGCGTAAAAAAGGTATTATTAATGCGTGGACGCATATGTGCGTAATGCATTTCCTCGTATCTCATAAAACCTTACTTCTTGTTGAAGAAGTGATAAATTAACATTTTGGCCCGATTGCGTCGATGGTATTTCCTGTGGCTTTGGTTCATCTAGCGCAGGAGGAGGTTCCAAAATAGATGTGCTTGGAGTGAAGACTTTCGTGTCCGCCAAAGAACCTGTATATTCTTCGTTATCCCAATCTTCCGTTGAATCAAGATTGTTCCACGCATCTATGTATAATATATTTATATTATAGATTAATATGTGTTCGTTCATGATATTTCTTTTTTACATTTTTATTCATATATATAAGACAAAATATCGTACTTTGTTTCAAAGAAGCAATTTCACTTATATAAATAATAATTTAATATATAAACGGCAATGTTACAGGAGAAACAATGTCTATTAAAGAAAATCAGGACTTACCCATTTTCGGTTCTTGGATACTTTGTTGCTGCTCTTCACTCCCTGTCCAAGTGTCAATTGGACGATTAAAGCTATGAGTAGTGGAAGCAGATGATGGATCATTGCGATTTGCAAACGTTCGCGGTCCAAGGCCCCTGCCACCACCACGGCCTCCACGACCCGATCTTCCAGGCCCACCCCTTCCTCTTCTGCTGTAGCTGCCGTCGCGAATGCCATCCTCCATGTTTCTTTCATTTTCCTTGTTTTCCCGTCCACGCCCTACACGTCAACAAATATGATTTTGCAAAGATTCCCAAATTTATATGTGAAATAACGAAGAAATTCATAGTGTGTATTTTCTTTCTTTCTTTCTTTCTTTCTTTCTCTCTCTCTCCCTCGTTATTAATTAATAGGAAAAACAAAAGATACGTGTAAAATGTGTGCATATTCACATTATTTCAGAATGGCTCGATGATGAAATAATTGAAAAATTTAATAAGGAATTAAACTAACATCCACGATTATCATGATTAGCACGGCCTCGCATGCGTGGAGGACCACCACTACGTTGGTTACGTCGCTCCTCCCAATCACCACCATCATCCTGTCCACCTGTTTGATCAGTGATCTGTTTAGATCCGCTTGGTTGACGCAGCTTCTTCTTTTTAACCTCCCACTCTGGCCTCCCTATATTTTCCAAAAGATCATTCACAGCACGATTCAAATCACCATCGTTGTCGTGCAAAGCCATCACTACTTCGTCCTCCGTTCGCATGGTCATGTCCATGACTTGCTGGACGCGTTCTTTCAAAGAGTCCTCGCCTCCAGCCATTCTGGTTTCAATAAGTTGTGTATGCCGGGTCTGAACAGTGTTTTGCTGCATGGAACAATAATTGAAGACAGTATTCTTTAAAAATGTTACAACGATTGTATGTTATCTTTTTACTTAGGTTTGTCATCTAGTAAGATAGTTTGAATATTTTGTCACAAACAAAATAACTTCTTATGTGCAATTACATATATCAAGATTTCTAATACTCAAATTTCTCACAAAAATCTACTACCACAAAACTACTACAATAGAGTGTGTTATAAATATGTTTCTGTAATAAATTATATTGATAAATTTAACAATTAGTGAATACTAAATTAACGAATAACGTTAAGTTGTATACCAACCTGGGCTTTATCATGTTTAATCGAATCTGATGATTTAGTTTGATGATGATCTGATTTCCCATGTTGTGACTTGTTTTTGTTGGTGCCTCTTCCAGAGGACACCAATGATTTGTTATTTGAGCTCATTGCCAATAAAATCTCACACACCTACGCACTCACAGTATGTACACTCTTTATTTACAGTCTGAAACAGAATAGACATCTGTTATTTCATATATTATATTACATAAATTATAATTATTACTATAATTATTATTATCATATATATGTGTGTGTGTATGTGTGTGAACACATATAGTTATTAAATCATTTAACATTCAATTGCGTGCAGATTATAAATATTTATATTAAAAGCGTTATAACAAAAAAAAATGTTAATATAAATTACATGTATTGATTAAATTGTAAATACATAGTATAAACATAATGAGGCATAAGATTATTATTATAACCTTGTTTTTATTACGTTTAAAATATTAAGATGATATAAAAATGTAGCTTTATTTAAAAATGTTCCAAATGTAAAAAGGTTAATGATTCATTGATTAAAAGAAAGGAAAGTTAGGACTGCGTGTAGGAGCCTATATGCAAGTGTTTGAGCAAAATTAAATAGTTTATTGCTCCAACATGTGTACATAGGTTTCATATGTAATGTTTTCTAATTTTTGGTTCCAATTTATGTTACCAAATATCTTTGTACTATAACAATATTATGCAAACTTATAAATTCTATTTGATAGTATTTTGTAATCTACAGAATTTCTTTTTATGCAAATTGTGTACTGCATTTCCCAGTATATTTTATATGTATTTAAATTCCTTTCCAAGTTTATGAAACAACACAGATTAAAAATTTCACTCGACAATGTGTTTATGGTCAGTGGAAGAATACCAAGTATTGAAATATTTCCTTGTAGCAATTTAAAAGCAGTTAAGTAAAATTTAGCAAAATATTATTATCTTTAGTCATAATTGTTGGTGAGTCTTACAATATGAGAGACAATCCTTAAATAATAATAATGCGTAAAATAAAAAGATCTTTGGCTGAACAAATTTTACGCTTGGAAAATATATATGAAAACCAGACAAGGTTAGGATGATTTAATAGCTTTAAACTATAGAGAATAAAATCCGGCGGGACAAGGAAAGTTAAAGGCAATGTGCACACTTATCGTACGGCGATCTCCCGCGACAAAGGAGTGATGTGTTCCGCGTGGCGCTTTACGTAGAAGAATGCACGCCGAAGGTCCTCGGAAAGATCTCTCGCGAGATTCTTTGCGAACGATCGCGCGGCCCCAAAAATACGATCTAACACGAAATAACACACGGGATGGAGGGGGAGGGTGTCTCGCACGAATATCGTCCAATCGAAAAACTTCACCGTGGATTAATCATGGAATTTCACGGGAGATAATGCCAAAAGTAGGAAGAATTTTGACGTTGTGCTACAGAAACCCGATGATGAAAAAAAGAACACTTTGTCGGGCGCGTCGTCGAGTACCGCTCGCACACGTCGTCACGTAAGCTGCCCGTGCGTAAGATCAAGTCGAGACGAAAGGAGGAGTAGGCGACTCGCGGGACGACGCACTACATGAACTTTCGGTACCGATCGTAACTCTCTCACGGCGAGGATATTTTTTAGCAGACCATGTGCACAGCGGACGCCATTTCTGCTTGTGCGAGAGGAAGGCTTGTCAACCATCGGCGCGGCGATGCATCGACGGGGGATCGGCGGAGTCGAAATGGCCGAAGAAGAGAATTCTTTGCGTGTACCTCACGGCTACTGTAGGCGACGTACGCCTGCTCCGTTAAACGCGTCGAGAAGCAGAAGCGAGCGGAACTCACGGCACCTCGGCGCTTGGGGCCGTGGCGCGCGAAAAACTACAAGAAAAACAACGGATTCGCTTCGTACCTGGTTAGTGCGCTCAAAACGCAGCTCGGTCACGTGACCGTGGCAGCCCCCTTCCTGATGCACCCACCAGACACCCACCAACGCAGCCAGCACCACCTCTTTCGCTCTTTATCGGGCTCTATACAGCTAGCTACTAATGGCTCCCGCGGACAGGACGTGGCGGCGTTCGCCGCGCCGTGAAAAACAACCTGGTGGCCAATTGACTTGTTGCTGTTCCGTGAGAGCGAGTGGCCAATTGGCTACCGCCATAGCTGCGTCCTTTATGCAGGAGTAGTAATTTTCAATAAACGTAGTCCACAATGGGCAATACAAGTATGTTCATAAAAAGTACGAATAAGAAATTGACCACTCATATTCAAATGTAAGGAGAATAATCGACTATGATTGGTTAATTTCTTAAGCCAGCGGCACACGATGCTTGTTTCATGCTGGATCGTTCGCTGGATGGAAATACTACGTCCTGATTGGTATATCGTCATCCATTTTCGGTAATGTACTAATTAGAACGCAGCGTTTCTATCCAACAAGCAATCCAGCACGAAAACAAGCATCGTGTGCCGCTGGCTTAAGTCCTAATCTACAATAGATGCTTTAAATCTTAAGAAATTGCAGTCACAATGCTTTAAACTTTATGAAATTGACCAATCACAATGCTTTAAGCTTCAAGAAATTGACCAATCACAATCAAATTTTAGAAGAATAATCAATTGGTCAATTTCTTAAGGCTTAGGGTGAAATTACATGGTGCGTAATAGAACTGCGGAATAGAAGCAACCAATCAACATACAAAATTTGCGTGATGGAAAAGAACGGAGTAGCGCTGATTGGTTGCTTCTATGACGCACTCTCTATTTAGCAGTTCTATTAAGCACCATATAATTTCACCCTAAAGAATCTGAAATTCTCATGCTAAACCTATATCGGAGAATCCATACGGTTCAAGACATCCTGAGGGAAACATTTACAACCAACCATATTCCTTTTACTCACATTCTTACTTTTCTGAAAACCACTAATCAATGTCTATATAACTACTAGGGTAATCGGGCGTGTCCGGTTATTCCCTGTCCAAATAACATTTATCAGTGGTATTAGGGCGATACAAGCGGTCTGTTCTTTATAGCTGCGCTGCTGAACTAATGTATTAAGTTGAAATGAGACAAGTAAATATTTTCTCACTTCAATTTATTGCAATTCAGCATCCAATTTAGCAGTGCAGCTATAGGATGCGTTCGAGGAGACGCTACTTAGCACTAATGCCTCATTCTATCTTTGTTACTCTTTACATATACAACAAGGATAGAATAACGCGGTAGCGATAAAAATAGCGTCCCCTCGAACGGCGGCAGCCAATAAACTTTCAGTTCTCGTGGAAAAGCGTCACGTTGATCGGCTACCGCGGCAAGCGTTGTCGCGTCCTATGGGCAGAAGCCATAAGGCTGCCTGCCACCAGAATCGAAGAAAGGAAGGAAAGAGAAGCAGACCTGTCTATGCATTGGACTGTGATTTTACTTACCCGCCAGTCTTCATTGTTTTAATTATAATCGAAATGGATTCCTACGTAATGCAGGTATTTCGTTTAATTGTATATCAGGATGAAAAGATAGAAAATTTTTGTTACTTCATCTTGGTCTTATTCGTAAGATTCGACGACTGTGGCTTAACCAGGATGGGGAAGCGTTGGCGGTAAGCAATACATAAATTTATTCCATTCAATTATTATATGGATTGTACAAAAATCGTTTTTTTTTTTAAGGATCTTCTGTCATTGAGACATGGCCATGTCATGATTCCTCAAATTGGATCTGAAATTGCAATAAACAAAGCTATAGAGCATTTATCCGCACCTTTGGATGACTTGGTACTTTACCACTTAAAGTAAGAGCATATCTTTCCTTCTTTTAGATATTTGTATATCACTAAATATGTATATATATATATATATATATATATAGAGAGAGAGAGAGAGAGAAAGAAAAAAAAAAGAGAAAGAAAGAACAAATAATATTATTATTCCTAGAGCTGTATTCGCAATGAATAAGAATGATCCGTTCGCATTGTACAACCAACAAAGCTCAGCTGTGCAATGCCTTGCAAAGATTCTGCAAATGCAAAAAGAAGAAAATTGGATGTTGCCAGTAATGAATGTAATGTGCCTGGAACTGAGATTATCTGCGATAGGTGCAGAAAATTCCAAGAACAATAAGAACCTGAAGCATGGTGAAGTACTTGAGAAATGTGCTGAATGCTTAATGGCTTGCTTTCGGGTTTGCGCGGCTGATAGTAGAAGTTCAGAAGAAGATACGAAACGATGGGGGATGTTATCTTTAATCAATCAGTTGTTAAAAGTATATTTTAGAATTAACAAATTGCATCTATGTAAACCTTTGATAAGAGCCATAGAATCTTCTTCCTTCAAGGACCACTTTGCATTGGCGCATCAGATTACATATAAATTTTTCGTCGGCCGCAAAGCAATGTTCGACAGTGATTACAAAGTTGGTGAGTGCATATCTTGTTTGTTTTCTTTTCTTGGAAAAAAAACGAGTGACCACAATTCATATTTCTTATCGATCTCAAAAATTGATAACATCAAATTGTTTCAGCCAATAAGTATTTGACTTACGCGTTTGAGCATTGTCACGTAATGAGCTCGAAAAATAAAAGACTGATTCTGACTTATCTTGTGCCAGTCAAGATGTTACTGGGATACATGCCGAAGCAGAATGTCCTACAGAAGTACAATTTGATGGAATTTTGGGAATTGATGGAGTCCGTAAAAAAAGGAGATTTACGTTCCCTAGAAAAAGTGATGGCGAAACACGAGGCATTCTTCATCGGCGCCGGCATATATTTGATTGTTGAGAAACTCAAATTGATTGCCTACAGAAATTTATTCAAGAAAGTATACCTAGTACTGAATACGCATCAGATACCAGTGCAGAGTTTGCTCGTGGCATTACAGATGTACGGAATGGAAGATATAGATATGGATGAGACCGAATGCCTTCTCGCAAATCTGATTTACGAGGGTAAAATTAAAGGCTACATATCGTTTCAGCACAAGAAGTTAGTTATATCCAAGCAAAACCCTTTTCCACTGCTATCTACAATACCGTAATTGTAATATCGCGACCGATGTATTATTATACTTTTAATAAATTTATTGCTATTTTTATTTGTAGTTTTCCGTTTAGCGAGAACAATTGTTCATAGGTGCGTCCCACTACATTCTCGCAACGCCCAAATTGCCTTTCAAGCCATTAAACTAAACGCTCGCGATGTTTACCGCGTATTGTTACAACTAACTTTATAATTAGCTTTCTAGGGGAGAATTCTTACCTTGACAGAAAAGCAACCAATCAGAACTCGCGTTAGTAGTCGACAGTTTCTGCTTTTCTGTCAAAGTATGAATTCTCCCTAATGTTCGTGCTGAGGAGATGGGTTGAGTGAGTGTTTGATGAATTTTACCCAGAGTTCTTTGCAATTTATATAAATTTAATAAATTATCAGAAAATAAACTTAATATTTAACTTAAAAAGGCTCTTACATTCATAGTATATAACGGAAAACTTGCAGAAACCAACTATATTCTTGAACGTAAACTATGTTTCTCTTTTCCATTCGTTGACGTCCATTCTTCTTGTTCTGCGTCGGAAGTTTGGTTAGTGTCACTAATTGATGAGTAATTTTTCGATTTTCGCTTAAGTATAATTCTGAAAATTATAAATAAAACAATTTTTGAAATATTAGATATCATGAAATTTACTGAATTAAACTGAAACCCGACTGTATATTAATGAAATGGGGTCAATTCAGAGAGTATTTCAGCAAAATATTTCTATCAAGTATATATTTAAAAGATATATCTTGTTTAAGAAAATATAAATCTTACCTTTCCAATCCTGTCAATCAATTCTTATCTCATGAAGAGAAAAGATTCCAGACAATCTAGACAGAAGAATAGAATTTTGTTAGCTGAGGTAATCACTTCACTTACATTTTAAATCAATGTGAATGATAATCAGCAAATACTATACAAATCATAGCATTCAGAGATCTTGGTGAAATGTTTCATCATACTCGAGTGTTAATATATATATAATAAATGAGATCTATGCAATAACTAAGAATTACCTGCAAAAATTGACATCGTTATTCCATTACTAGGTCTTGCAATAATTTAGCAGAACTAAAAAATAAATTACAATTTTATGGTTTGTGATATGCCATATTGTTCATACGCAATATCGTTTTGATCGAAGTGGATTAGTAGGAGCAAATTGAAGTCACGGAATTTATAAATCTTGGTAATAATAATAACATTGTTTTATCTAATTTCAAATATAAAGTACAAAGTAATATTTGAAAAAAATATATTGTTTAAAAAACAAAACGTACCTCTTTATAATCTTGCAGTACCTATCTTAAAAAGAAAGGTGATTCTAATCTAGATAGAA
>NW_014557517.1:686242-752733 GCF_001313825.1 Dinoponera quadriceps | reverse complement strand
TCTAATCTAGATAGAAAAATAGAATCTTTTTAATTAAGATTATTTTTTTTGCTTACATTTTAAGTCAATGTGAATGATAATCAGTTAGCAAATACCGTATAAATCATAGCATTCATAGATCTTGGTGGAATGTTTCATCATATTCAAATGTTAATGTATTACGCAGTAAAGATCTGTCCAGTAATTAAAAATTACCTGTAGAACCATTTTTGTCATCGAAATAGAAGTTGGAGGAATTTAACAGATCTAAAAAAGAAATGGCGAATTCTGCAATTTTTTTAAATAAACAATATCATTTATACATGCAATGTTGTTTTATTTAGAAAATAGTTGCAAATTAAAAATCGTAATTCTTATAGATTTTGTAATTATAATATCATATTATCTTTTAAAGTATAAATAAAGAATATTACAGGAAAGGAAATATATATACATACCTTCTTATAATTTTAGGATTTTCACAGAGAATAGAAAGCCACTGCAGATGATGAGAAACACCACAGATAATCTAAAGAGTAAAGTAAAATCTTCTATTTAATTATAAATCATTTTTCTAATTATATTTCAAATTAACGTAAAAGACGATCAGTTAGCAAATACTTTATAAATCATAGCATTCATAGATCTTGGTGAAATGTTTCATCATATTCAAATGTTAATGTATTACGCAGTAAAGATCTGTCCAGTAATTAAAAATTACCTGTAGAACCATTTTTGTCATCGAAATAGAAGTTGGAGGAATTTAACAGATCTAAAAAAGAAATGGCGAATTCTGCAATTTTTTTAAATAAACAATATCATTTATACATGCAATGTTGTTTTATTTAGAAAATAGTTGCAAATTAAAAATCGTAATTCTTATAGATTTTGTAATTATAATATCATATTATCTTTTAAAGTATAAATAAAGAATATTACAGGAAAGGAAATATATATACATACCTTCTTATAATTTTAGGATTTTCACAGAGAATAGAAAGCCACTGCAGATGATGAGAAACACCACAGATAATCTAAAGAGTAAAGTAAAATCTTCTATTTAATTATAAATCATTTTTCTAATTATATTTCAAATTAACGTAAAAGACGATCAGTTAGCAAATACTGTATAAATCATAGCATTCATAGATTTTGGTGGAAAATCATCATCATTTCTAATAGTTTTGTCATATAATAAACAAGAAGGTACAAGTAAAATTTACCTAACGATTACCTCTTGCAGGTCAGTAATGATTACACGAGATGCTATTGATTCTTGTACTGCAAATCTGAAAAAAATCATATATATGTGTATACAAACTATGTAAAATACATCATAATATATAAGTGAAGTATATTGCTTACCCATTACAAAAAAAATTAGCTGAATGATTACTTAAAAATACACATTTATACAATTTATTATACATGGATAGATAAAAAAAAATAAAACTCCAGACACATTCGTGAAGTAAAAGAGCACAGCATAGTTCATCCTCAATAGAATGTCAAAATATATTAAAATAACAAATTTCAAAAAATGTGAATTAATACTCATTTACCTCACAGAACATGTCGTACATAAAGAATTACGTCAAAACATATTTATTAAAGTATACAAATTAGTCAGCCTTTTTAGCTGTTCGTGTCTTCTTAGCAGGCAGAGGTTTCTGGGAACGTAGCACAGCGCTAGCTCGTCGCAGTGCAGCCTGGAAAACAATGGAATATACCATGCTGTAACGTTAAATGGCAATTTTATGCAATAAAGAAATTCTAACACTTTATCCTCATTCTATAGTGTGAAATAGCATTGAAACAATGTCGCTGTTCACCTCTTTTTTCATGGAGCTTATCTTCAGTTCCAGCTTTCTGTTTAACACATTGGGGATACGGGCTCAACCTTTAGGTTGAGCTGGGTGTTCTCTTTCTCTATGGCATGTTGTTTTTATGTATATTTGAGTTAATTAAAGTAAAAAAAATATCAGACCATATTACACCACTTATTGAACACTTAAAGCTCCTGGATATTCGCTATGGCTGTCCTTTTCTAATGACGTCAGAAGCGAGGAAAATCATGTCAATTTATATGGCGACATATGTGGAAATAAAAGAATATATGCACAAAATAACACTCGTAATCGATTCAGCACATTCGTAAAAATGTCCAGACACTTTCCTTTAACTGGAACAATTAATAAATAGCTGTAAATTAGTGTAACATGCAATTTATTTTTAACCTATCTTTTCTCATAATTTCTGTAAATTTTACGGCTATTTATTAATTGTTCAGATTAAAGCATCCAACCTTTTCTACAAGTGTATTGAATCAATCATGGGTGTTATTTTGTGCATATATTCTTTTATTTCCACATGTACTGTCACATAAGTTGGTATGATTTTCCTGGCTTCTAACATCATTAAAGAAAGACAGTCGAAGCAGGCATTAAGGAGTCTTAAATAAATAAGAACATTAAGTTCTTAAATTTTATAGAGAAATACTTTTGATACTAAGAGAATATACCAAATTTTTTTTTAAATTATTGCATTACTTCATTGTTAGTTGGACAATGTTAAACTTTGAGCTTATCTTTGCTAGGGTAAATCAGTAGAACAGGGATAAAATACTAGTTTTTCTTTGCTACATGAAATTGTAGCTTTACTGTTAAATCAAGATTGATTTAAGGTATCTTAATCAGCAATCTATGATTCACATACCTTAGTAAGGTCTACACGGTATTTGTTTGCTGTAAGCAAAGTCTTCAACTTATGAAGAGAACGACGAGCTCCAGCTTTCATTGTGCTCTTTACAGTAGCTTTAGCAGGTTTATTAACTGCTTTAGCTTTCTTGTATACAACAGTGAATCCCTTTTTGTCAGGTGTGTCAATAACACCTACACTTTTACGATGGATCAACCCAGAATAACGATAACTACTCAGATTTGTCAAGTTGTTAGATTCCTAAATGTTTTTAATTTCATTTGTTATTGCATATTTATTAAAGCAACTGTATGTAATAATATTTCAAGGTCTGTAAAATATAGGAAACTACGAACCGTAGAGAACGGCTTATTAATGTTGCGCTTCTTGAGCAAGAAGGCATTGTTGTTACGAATTATCATCCAATTTAAATGCGACGGCATCTTGGTTTTTCTATAACAATTATAATTATTACACTATTATTTCTAACTATTATTACAATTATTTTCTTATTCACATAAACGTTATGTACAAAACTAAACTGCATAAGACTTCTGGTCGTGTTCATGATTATGAAAAAAGGAGAAAGGAAAATAATAACCCACAAAAATTTCTATATTATAACAATAGCAAATTATTGGAAATACATTACTATCGCAAAAAAAATACCTCAAGTCAGAGGGGTATTATAAGAAAAAATCGCATAATAAAGACAAAATTGTACATACCAACCACGTGCAAACGGAAGAGAAACGATGAGAAAGAATTTTCAATATGGTCTTCGTTCTGGCTCAGACTGAAACTATGCGCCACCTTACAGAAGTTAAACGAACACATCGAAGATTTTAAACTTGAATTTCATTGGTCCGGACAAAATTGTCCAGAAGTGTAATAGCGCTAATTGATTCCGTGAAAATAATACTATCCGAATCCGGCGAAAATCCGGTGCTGTTTAATTTCAGAGTAAAGTCAGCGGCATGCGATGCTTGTTTTCGTGCTGGATCGCTTGCTGGATAGAAATACTGCGTTCTGATTGGTGCCTTTCGAAAATTGGATGGTAATACACCAATGAGGACGCAGAATTTCTATCCAGTGAGCAATCCAGCATGAAAACAAGCATTGTGCCGCTGGTTTAAGAAGTTCTGTGTGCCGTGTACAGTGAAAGATAGCATACTTCGGAGTATATATAGCCATATGACAATCACAGTAGGGATTTCAATATGGTAAACAGAAGTATCACTAACTATAGAGGATGCGTTCGGAGAGACAATCTATTAGCGCTTTACGCAACATTACTATTACGCAAACACTATTTTATCCCGCACGATGCGCGACATGCTCGTGCAATACGAATTTCCAGTACGGATTGAGATTGAGATTAAATGTGGCTAATCAGTACAAAATTAACTAAATTCAAGTCTAGTGAAATTTAGTGAATTTTGCGCTGATTGGTCAAATTTCAATTCAATCTCAATCCGTAATCTGATACGGGCTTAATGCTATTCGTGGGGCTGATAGCACAAGCTCTTCACAATACCACGAACGGTATTAGCATAGCGTTAGCATTTGTCGAGATTCAGTGGCGAGTTTTAACCGAGGACGAAATTGCGCGGCTGATTTGCGTCAAGCAGTCGCCAAGTAATTTCTAGGATAATGTTGGCCTGGATATTAAATGTCTTTACGGTCACCGTAGCGTTCATGGGGAATGCGCTTCCGGAAATTCGTATTGCACGAGCATGTCGCGCATCGTGCGGGATAAAGGTAACGCGAACTGCAAAAATCGTTTAAGTATTGCACAGCCGTTAGGAGGAGAATAAGAGCGAAGTTGAAATTTATCGGATTAAATACGTAAGTTTTCCGAGTTCCGTTTTTCGCTTATTCTCTCTTGCATCTTTCGCGAAGTTTCAGAATTCGAGAGCTTCTGCGAAAAATGTTCTTTTATTTATTCATCTTCTTTCCTCTTCTCTTCGCTCAGTCTACAGTTTTACGTTTCTAGCTCTTAAGGGGCACGATACGCGATGACTTTTCCGTACGTTCTTGATACCTCTCTCTCTCGAGTAAGTCTGGATAACAACCTTTGCCCCGACGCCTCAATAGTGTTGATTGCTTATTTGAATATGCGTAATCGTGACGATAACGTCCACGCTCGAGCGGATATATGGCGCGCACACGTAACGGGAGCGCAATTCACTTATGCGTCCGCATATGGACGATCGCCGACAAATAATATGGTGTCATGATAGCTTACGTGGAAATTCGGTCTTCGGCCGCTTTCAGTTAGCGCGTCAAATATTTATAGGAATCTCATAATTTTTTCAGTTTACAGAATTTCGGCATCGGATCGGATAATAAAAGCGTTTTTGATCATCCTGGCGCGGTCCGATTCTTCACACAATACGGAAGCGAAACATTTGCGAATTTCCGATCATTTGCGCATCCAGTGTTTTCTTTCATCATTTTTACAATTTCAGATCTTTACCTCCTGCCTTTGTTGTTTCTCTATTCATTTAGCGCACGTTTCGCTTATTATCGCAGTGCGTTTGTCGTTCACACAGTAAAGGCCACAATTTTATCGGTTGGATAAAATACGGACTTTTTCGATTCATCAAATGTGTTTGTATGATAATATATTCGATATCGAAGTATTTATATGCGTGACGGAGAAAAGGATCCGCAAAACCTGACGTGAGTGGTGTAGAAATGTTATTCGCGCAAGCGTGCGGCGACTTTTTTTCTTACGCTCCGCAAACGTATAAATATGTACAAGGACATGAGGAATAAATAAGTTACAAACAACATGTTTGTTCAACAACTGTAATTTTTAACGTTACCGTTATTATTAGTCTTTAAGCAACTGAATAATAAAAGAGAGTTGCTGATACTTTGCCGTTTGAGGAATTCGATTAAAACCGATCAGGGATAAACTAATGAGTGGCAATGACTTTCGAACCTCCGCACATCCATGCGATAGACCAATTTACACGAGGCATTCGGACCAAATATTAGGTGCACTGGATATGATTTTTATCTTCGCAAAGCGACAAGTACATGTAGACATGTGTCTGGCACTTAAAGGTTTCTTCGAGATATACAAGGCCAGCTTTCTCCTTCGTGTAAACACGCATCGGGGAAAAGATAGAAGAAGAGACAGTGAGGAAAAGCATACATACGATGTCGCGGACACAAGATGTGAAGTTTTTTTTTCATGCTGGGATGACTTGGGATTTTTTGAATCTCAGAATCACATATATGAAACAGATTGTAGATAAGAGTGATCTTTTCAAAATTGTATCGAAACATCTGGAGGTTTCGTTTATAAAATTCGAGAACCATCGAGATCTCGTTAGAATCATTGAATTAATATTTGATCTCTGTCGTCTCAGTATTCGTGGTCTTGCGTTAGAGAAAAGAGAGTCAGAGAGAGAAAGCAAAAAAGAGAGAGAACGAGCATACTGTACATTACTCCGGAGAAGAAAAAGTTTGCGTCCTCTTCAAGTCGTATTTTGCGACGTCTGGACATAATAAAAGAACGCGAGCTGGATCGAATTGAATTTTTGCAGGAATGACCCAAGGCACACTCCGTGGAAGGGTTCGGACAGACATCTTTGTTCGCGAAGTTATAATAAATCCAAAGCAAAATCGAGACGACGCACGGCTGCGGTGCTTTCGGGTTACGTTTGGATTTTGCATAAAATATTCCAAGTAACTCGACAGTTAATATATTAACGGTGATTAATGGTAAATGCGCAATGGATGAATACTTTATGATTAAACAGCATGCGTAAACACGTGTATTTGTTCCTCGAATTACCAAAGAATCCATGTTTTTCACACACATCGTCGCTTCAACAGTTCTTTATATTCGCTTTGCCGAATAAATCACGCTCACCGGAAAGAAACGAACATTATCCTTGGCAATTTGTCTTTTAATGATTTTAAGCAAACTAATAGAAATGTGCGCGCACATTTTGCTTACATCATCTTGGAAAAAAATCGTTTTCGCACGTATTAACATAATATATATCGACATGGATGAAAAACGCGGCGGAACCATTTTGACCTTTTATGCCGTTTGCAGAAAAAATCGCTACATAATATTACAAGCGTCTGTTTTAGATAAATTCATCTATCACACAGATACACACCCAGCGTTCTTCCGCGTTTTCAGAGTTAATTAGAATATTCTATCTTTGCACGGAACTGCTTCTGAATATTCATTATACATTGATTTGATTAGCGCCGAATAATAATCGACAATTGGGATAATCGGACATACGTATAGCCAGCAAAATGCAGGATAGTTTGGCCGTATTATAGCAAGCCATATTGTAATTTATCTTTCGAACACGCAAAAGTTTACGATTAATAAATGAATGTGTAGAAATTTCACATTTTAAACAGATTACATTGTACGTAAGAGCGATAGCTCTGTTTGAAAAATAATAAAGGAATTAAGTATGGTTATAATATTTAGGTAGTCATTTGGCGCATTGTTATTGTTGATAGAATTGCAAATTTTACGCCGTACTTTTCGCATTGCACTCGTACGGCACTCATCCCCGCGATTATTATTCGCGAAATAACGCGCAAGCTCGTGCTGCGAAATGCTGTTAATCATTCCCGATGCAGCAAATTTATTAATGACGTTAATTCTAAGCGGGACAAAGAAAATATCTCGCTGGCGGCTATCGATATTGCATTTATAAAATAAGGATTACACGCGAGACGTCCATAACAGCACGATCGGTCTTTCGATATAATAATACAATGTTCTACGTCCCATTATATACTCCCGGTCACATAAATTTCTTATGAGTCATAAAATCCTGCGGGACAAACAGGCCGCGCGCATTTTGAGGGTAAAAAGAAAATTAATAAACCGCGTAAAACTTGCAGGATTATATATTTTGCCGGTAACTTTCTTCGTTGTTAATTAGCTCGGCTAATAGCCGTTTTTATAACAACGAGTGAAATAACACATGCAATAATTTTTCATTATTACACGTAAATTATTATTTAGCGATTGAAGCGAATTATGCGGTGGCGTGCGAGAGAAGTGATATGCATTTTTAACAAGGGAAAGTCTCAAATGAACATATTTGTTTTTAAGTTGATATTATTTCGAGTCCATTTCCTTTCCTTTTCTCGCTTTCGTCATGCAAATTCCTGTTAAATACGGAATTTCATCGGAATGTTACGCAATTGGGTTGCATCCCGTCGCGAATTGATTCGGTCAACGCGAAGTTTAGAGAGGACCCGTCGATCTGACGCGGGGGACATTGTACAGGTCTTATGCAACTTGCGTAACGTGCTAACTCGCTCAGTCTGATTTTTTCGCGAGTCGTCTGCTTTCGCGCGGCTACTGAAACGGAAGCAGTAATTTCCGTGACCAGCGGCGAAGTTAACGAGGTACAAACTATGCCCGTTGACTTAACACTGGTCAAATATTATTTTTGCAATTCTCGCTGAATTCCGCTAACGAGTATACACTCGGCAAAAGCGCCGACGTTCTTTCTCTCTCGCTCTCTCTCCTCTCTCTTTCGCTCTCTAATGTTGCACGTGTGCTGGACTCTCGCAATAACGAATGCGTCAATTCGCCATTTTGTGATTCCTCCGACGAATAAATTCTTCGAATCGAAAGGCTACGTAAGAGAGACGAGAGTGAGCGAGCGAGAGAGAGAGAGAGAGAGAGAGAGATCACACACTGAGGGTGACATACAAGTCATTTCTTTCTAATTTTTTCAGCTGCAAATCGGTTCGAATCGAAAAATCGCGACCTATCGAGCAATTGCTTATAGAAACCGCGAGACAGTCCGCTAAGTCCGGATTTACAAGAGGTGTAGTAAGCTTTTTGCTTTAAATAATAAAATATAACGTAATATCTGATAAAAGGCGCGTTTGACGTGCTGCCAAAAGTCGTAATAAATCTTGGGATTTAAATTTTAGGGACTTCGATATTTAGTAGTACGTTGCCGGAAGTCTTTTTGGTTAGAAATTACAATTTAGTTACAGTTATAATTTATTACTTGCAGCAAAGAGTCAAAAATTTACTACATCTATTGTACATCCAACCTAAGCCGATTTAGAAAAACACTTCCGTGGGCCGATAATATTTGCACGACGAGGCGAGTGATTCGCTATCACGTGAAGTGACTTCTAAGATCCACGCGGTGCTGATGCTATTCATCTTTTTAGCGGAATTGCAAGGACACGAAGCCAATGAGGTAGCGCGAGACGCAGTAAGAATGATTCGGCGAATTCGGCGACCCGAGCAATCGGGGGCTGAGTATAAAACAGATGATCGGCGTCGTTGCCAGCATCAGTAGCTTAACTCCGCTCGAATATGAAGGTAAGCACACTTCTCCGCTCACCTTTATTTCCTGCCTCCTTTTTATCCTTTTTCTACATATTCTCTCTTTTCATCCTTCGCATTTTTTCTTCGTATTATTCCTCGCAATCCTTCCTTTATCTCTCTCTCTCTCTCTGTCTTTTGTTTTCTTTTTTTTATTACCATAATCAAACGTCTTTGTCTTTCGTGCGCGTCCTCCTTTTCATATTTGTTCCTTTTTGTGATTTTTCTTCCGCGTGCATTCTTGAGAAATAACTCTTTTCGGTGCATGCTTAATCGTCAACATAATTCTATCCGGTCAATCTTTGCGAAAATATTAACGGTGTTAGTGGAAGGGAAGTGTTGTATGAGCTGGACGTGTGAATTGCGAAAAAACGAGACGGATATCAGGAACGGTTTTTATACCTGTACGTATGCATCGTACGCGTGTGTGTCTCGCTTCTTACTTGAATTTCAAGAATTTTGTCTTTTTTCTATAATCTGAATCTTCGAATATTTTATCTACATTCTCTCTCTCTCTATCGCGCGCGCAAACATCAATTGCTATCCCTTCTGTTCGACTAAAAAATCCGATCCAGAGAGACTGAAAATGAATAATGCAGCGCGAGTCCTTCGGTGCATCTCGGGGTTGTTTCGCGTCGTTAACGACCTTTGGAGATCCTTTAAAGATCTCCTATAGCCATTTAACGTTTATTGTACTCGTACATCGTCAGAAAAATCCAGCGTTGATCCGGTGCTGAATGTGCGCGCACGATTTCGTCGCACTATCACCGGCGTGCGAGCTCTTTGAATTGAGAACGGCTTGCGCGTCGATTCTCTCTGGTTGACGCCAGGTGAAATTTCCTCATGAGAGTGAAAGGCGTTAGGAAGTATTACTCGTGCGTAATGCAAGCGATTGCGCAATAGCGCTGACGAAGTTGTTGACAAAGTCGCGGTGTAATTCTCCTTTCCTCATGTCATAGGACAACCAGTTTCTTCGTTTCTTTCACTTTGCCCGACGAAGTAGCTCATATTACATTTGACTCGTTTCATTGTGTCAATGAAATCATATTAAAGTGTTAATTAATTAATTAAATTATATATCCCATACTATTATTAGCGTGTACTTTTAAGGCTTCGAATTCATGAGTGAGTGGCGGAAGTCCATTGACGCGATTTTATCTTCGTCATCGAAGGGGTTAAATATCTTCAGACGAGCTCATTTCGGATATCATTTCGCTCGCTGTTTTACGTGCTTCACCTTTCACTAAAGTATAGTCGGTATCGCATGCCACACAGCAGGTTTTTTTATGCTAATTAACGTCTTAATTAACGTCCTAACTAAGTCTACGGTATTAACCCGTTATATATTGGCGCAACTATTTAGCCGCAGTCTTTGGTGAGTGGAAGGTAGGACGTGAGAAGTCCCCTCGCTTCGAATTTAACACATCGGCATTGACATCTTTTGACTAGAAACTCTAAGGCCACTAGAAATGTTTAATCACATGCATATCGTATATTCGTATATCATAACTATCGATTATTTGACGAAATAATAATATTGCACATGTTGCTTTCCAAACAATGCAATGTCTAAAACTGAAATATAAGATATCTCAAAGACGTCTTATATCCTGATTTTAGACGTTGTGTTGTCTTGATTCTTTCTTCATATGTAATTTGATGTTTTACGTTATGCATGCATGCCACTATATTTGAATAATATTTGAAATATTTTTTTGTTGTTTCCTCGAATAATCAATAGGCATGATGCACGAATATTCAGATACGATACGTATCATCGAACATTTTTAGTGATTACTATATTTAGTAAGATGTCAGCCTGCGTGCGATGCGTACCAAATGTTCTGGGACATTGCGATAGACTTTTGCATGTATTTCTTTGTAATTAAAAAGATTCTCTGACTCTCGATGCAGGTCGTCGCTCTGTTGCTCCTCGTGGTTGCCTGCGCCTTGGCAGAAGATAAGTACACGACCAAGTACGACAATGTCGACATAGACTCGATTTTGGCGAGCGACCGTCTGCTCAAGAACTATGTGAACTGTTTGCTGGATAAAGGAAGCTGCACGCCCGATGGCAAGGAGCTCAAAGGTGAGCTCTCCTTCGACATTTTACTAATCATTACCTGCCGTTGCGGTCCTCTCAGGCTATTAACGTCGTTTTCATATTGTTACTTTAACAGAGCAAACTTCTTGTAATACTATATAATGATGAAGATATAATACGAATCCGCGCGTCTTGCGCGCGACGTTATAATGTGGTTAAACCTGCACGACAAAATGAGATGGTAATGACAATCTTTCCCGCCCGCTTTCCAACGTGCACGAAATCAGCCTTGACCATTAATAGCCACCTCGTTTCATCCTGTCGAAGGATGCACGATGTAAGGTCATTTCGTTAATGACGGTACAAACTGCGAACTAATTTTAACGGTGACAAATTCCAATAGCAAGTCGATGTCTCGGCTGAGGAAGAAAAAAAGAATCAACGAATGTTATATCATTCAAACGTACCATAGTTCTTTATGATTTTGCACCGCTTGTGCAACTGATGCAACAATTTCGGGGCGCATTTCTCATATGAAGTTCGCTGTATTTCGCGTGCGGAGATCACGTCCCTGATCTGAATTTTTTGGTAATTATAATTTTCTGTATTCCAGAGCACCTTCCGGATGCGTTGAAGAACGAGTGTAGCAAGTGTAGCGAGAAACAAAGAAGGGGCAGCGAGAAGGTCATCCGGTTTCTAGTCAACAAGGTATACTCCTGTCACTTTTCACCAGTCTAATTAAACGCGCGAACGCGTAATGAGTTGATGTTGGTAGGAGGAGGGAACGTTCGGGGAATACGTCGAGCCAGTTTAAATGCCGCGAAACTAGTTTGACTTTCACACAGAGATACGGGCTGGATTCGGCGTTTCAAACTACAGACCTTAGAGTACAAAATTTCGCCTTTATTCCATCACGATCATTATGACTTATGACATGATATTTTATACGGTCGTTATCGCGCGAATACTTTCGATAAAATTTCAGCAGTTTCCTTTTATCATGTTTTTTGCTATGAAGCGATTCAGGACGAAAAGAGATAAGAAAACTTGAAGAATGAAAATCTTTATAGTCTCTTAAAGAAGTGAGTTTCATAGTTATAGAGAGATGACTGCTCAACCGGTCTTTCATTTCGTTTTAGAAACCAGAAATCTGGGAGGAACTTAAGAAGAAATACGATCCCACTGGTGAATATTCTATCAAGTACGAGGAAGAGGCGCAAAAGCAAGGATTAAAAGTGTGAATAATTTACATCCTTATCTCATTATGTTAGAACGTCGAGAAATCTGTGTTTTCTACAAAGTTTGAGTTAAATAAACCCGTCAGTGTATAACATACAATTTTTCATATGCTTCTTCTATCTTTTCGCGAGAGAGAAATTCGATGAAATTAAGAAATTCGGCGGAATTAAAATTTATCTCCTCAACCTTACCTTGCCAGGATAAAAGATTTCGTAAATGTATACCTTCTATTGTAGATTAAATATAAATAATAATTAATCAGAGTACAAGAAGAATCAATCGTAATTAAAAAATTACTCAATTTAATTAAAAAATTATATAATTACAACATAATTGTTCATCGATTATTCGCGATAATTTCTCGCTCCGGTCAATAAATATGTTCGAAACAAACATAACATTTCTCCCAGATGAGTTTCCAACTTACTTTCTTCCTGATGTTTTCTCTTCAAAATACACACGATAACTTTCGCAAAATAGCCTTCTCAAGATCAAGAACTGTCTTGTCACGTGGTAGAAACTACGAATGAAAGCAAAATTATAATAGGACGATTGATCAATTCAAATGGACCAATATATAAATGATAAATTATTATAAACATCTCAAACATTAACACTACTGCAAGTTTTGGCAATTCTCTATGATTTTGGAATAAAGTTATAGCTTGCCCTTATGCAACAGCAATCTGTGATGTGAGCTCCTCTATCCTAACATTAGAAGGTAATCCAGAGAGAAGTGGATCATTTTCAATAATATCTTCTACCTTAGTCTCTGCTAGTCTGCTGCTTAGTTAGTTGTATCAATTCTTGATGACAATGTTATGAGTAAATAAAACAATGTTGACAATTGGAAAAAACACAAGTAGGTAGTAAAAGGAAGTTGTTTTAAGATATTAACTTCTTTCAAGTTTATTTTACATTTGACGTTTCTTCATAAAATGTAATTCAGCTGAATTTATAATACCATGTATCATATCATTTTCATTATTACAAAGAAGTTTAATATGTTCTAAAAAAGATAATATTTCATTCAAATGCGCTTGCAATTTACGTAATGTAATGTTAAGTCAAAATCACCTTTAGTGAGATTACAGTGTGTAGTAAACATTTCACAGAAATATTCTCCTGTATTTATATCAAGTACATACTATTTGTATAATTTCAGCTATACTGCAAATGAACTGACGTTACATGAATGTTAAATCAAATAAAACATCAGGTAGTAAAAAGTAACAATTTGTTTAAAGTTTACCTCACTCTGCCTCTGCGATGTTCAATAAAGATACATACCGGCCCCGGGAAACGTACCAATCCCAGGAAGCATATCGACTCTGGTAACTTACCGCTCTCCGGAAATTTATCGACACCCGAGAATTTATCAACTCTGGTAACTTACCGATTCTCGGAAACTTATCGACCCTGGTAACTTACCGACTTCAAGAAATTTAACTTACCCACTATTGATCAGTTTTTATCGTGTTACCCACTCTTATCGACGAGAAGTGACACATTGAAGTTCTAACATTGAACGACAGTGTCGCTCTCTCAAAAGTTCGAAGCAACGCGGATGCAAATAAGCTGCGTGGGAATTAAATGTGACGGAATCTGATTGATTGATTGAGGTGATACTTTTGTGACAAACACAAAATTAGGTGAAATATGATTTGTCGATTGAAAGATCCCTAGAAAGAGCGTATGACTAATCAGAAGCGTCGAGTTGATTCACGGTGTGTTCTTGATGGATGGATATTTTACGTATATAAAGAAAAACTATGTATAGTATAGTAACTATATGTATAGCATATGTTTTCTCACTTCATCTTATTGCATTAGTTCAGCAGTGCAGCGAAAACGAACAGACCTAATGTAATTATGGTGTAACTTGATTATGTTCGCATTACATGCATTGGAAATGCGACGATCGAAGGTGCGCGACCTGCATTGAAACGCGAACACGTGGCTCCGCCACATAACGATTTCGCGAAACCTCAGTAAATTTCATTACGAAAATGAACACTAACGCCATCTGCGATTAGCTTTTACGCGAAGCGGCGAGTCAATTGACTAGTTGTACGCCGCATCTCACCGTGTTCGGGTTGCGGAAGCTGCATGGGAAACGCACGCGTGTGCACTTACGCTTTTCGTATTGACAATGTCTTTTTTATAATACTGCAAATTTTAATAAAATCATGCGGATTGTTATTTCTACCAATGTCCAGTGTTTATACGGATGATCAAGCATGGCCTTTTATCCGTCGTTTAATTTAGTCGAATCGATCGTGGACGAGGTTGCCTTAGAAGGATTAGACGGTATTACTTTACAAGGTAACGTAATAATACTTAATCATTTTTGCATTAGAAAAGTTAATCGTCTTAACATGAAGCGTTTTGTTGACAAAAGCAAAGCTGTTGTTTATGGGAAAACATCTTTTTATAATAGGCCTCTTGTGGGCCTGTTTTTCTTCTCACACATATGCCTGTGTTGCGTACGCTGATTATACACAGGCATATGGGACCTTCACAGTTTTAACGCTTCAAACGGCATATTTTGCAAGAAGTGCTTTGGACAAATATACTCTCTCTGGTGGCTTGCCAGACCATCCAGAAGAGACGTATAGAAATGTTTTCGGTTCTGCTGGGGATCGAAACCCGCAAGACCTCTAGCGTCACAAAACTAGTGCGCTGTCTGCTACACCGCGCTTCTGCTCTATGAGAAAATATATTAATATTTATATAAAGTTTAAAGAAGGCTAGCCTTTTGTTAAGATACATAAGTATAAAATGCACGAAATTTTAAATTTCAAGCTATCTCAGTAAAGGAGTTCTTTGTTTCATATATCGTGTGTTCCTTTTTTTAGCATTATGGATACGGTTGGCGAACAGATTTCACGATCCATTGCCACTCTCCAAGCTTTTCATGGACCAAGTATGGTTGATATGCAAAAAATTGAAAGAATTTTTGTTTTATGAATTAGAAACACCGAGGGGGGAACTTGTTATATTTGACCGTTATGAGTATGTGCATCCTGATCTTGGCATTATACTTGAACCAGTAAGTATGTTACACAAATATATCATTAATATTTGCATATACATAATTTATTCTTAAGGAACTATTTTCTTAAAATTGTACTATCTGCACCATACGCGATATAGCTTAAACTGTATGTCTCTTTACATCAGTTTGGTTGATATAGAACTTAATGTATCATTAATGTTATTCTTTAGTAACAAAAAAAGAAGAAAAACAAGTTATATTTTGTTTCTGGCATACTTATGTCACTCGATACTTCTAACCGCCTGATAAAATAAATGGTTCCGATAAATTCAATGACTTACGTTTAGCTCGGACAATTCTTATCAAATTCTCGAAAGAATTTCTTCTTACACTTGTATTTTTATTTTCAGCCAAACGTTCCGCCGGACATCTATCCGCATTGCATGATTGAAGATCCCAAGGCTGGTGTGAAAGGCTCCTGTTCGACATATTACACAAGGAAGAACATCAAAGATAGCATTAAGAATGCGAGTCTAGACGAAGTGACGGAGAAATACGGATTAAGTCTGGTGATCGTGGCGTCTCAGTCGGCCAGGACAAGAGCCTTGATGGATTCCAGTGTGAGTCCGACGTTGGAGCTGACCCTCATGAGCTATTGTTTCCTGGAGAGAGTAGGCAGATCTCGCTATCACGGCGAGGTGACTCAAGGGAAGCTTAGTTTGGCCGCGCTCAATGAGGCGCCGAAGAGCTTATTCTATCACCGGAAATTCCTGCTCAGCCACAAACTGATCACTAAGCAAGTTCATCATCAGAAGAGCGCCGGCCACTGCGGCAACGGTAGCCTGCTGCACCTGCCGCGCTTCTACGTGGAGAGAAAACCAAAGGTGACTTATTTAGCGGAACAGGTGCTTGAGATCCTACGGTCGAAGAAGAACGGCGTCGCCGAGTACGATGAGATTAAGAAGAAGCTCGGGATCGAGAATTCGATCAAGAAGCTGTTTAGGACTTCCTTCTTTCAAAAGATCGTCAAGACGGACATCTGCGTGCCGTACAGAACTTTGTACCCCAATGCGGAGCCCAGCGAGTGGCGGCAGAAGCAGGATCCCTCAAAGGAGAAGAAGATCAGGGTGGTGCAAGTGTTGTATCCGGACACCAATATCGATGACTTGTGGGGCAAGGAGGAGAAGGACGACGTTGAAGATAATGTTATCGTGCTAGATGTCTCCGATCACAAGTACTTAGTCCCATATCTGAAACAAGCGAACGGTATTGTCGAAGCGTGCGAATCGGAAGGCATATCTCAAGGTTAGCGAACTTATCCTAGATTTGTACGACGTAAGTAAATTATTTTACAATCTCTCGGGCTGCCGGAGATTTTATTTGCAACACGATATGTCTCGGGATTTGCGGATTTATGTAAGAATTAAAAGTAACGCAGATTAAGTGAAAAACAGTGACTTGATTTTTCTTGATTTATCCAGTTCTTCTCGGAAAGAAGATGGGCCTCAACAAGTTACACTCCAGGACAATTCTGAAGAACTTGCAGAGGGTGGGCATTGTCGCGCTGTATATGAACGACATTGGCCGGCAGAGGCTCACGAAATACGTGTCAAAGAAATTCGAGAAGAACAGCACGATGAGTAAGCAGTTCAACAAGGAAATGCGCAAGATCAAAGAGCTGACGAAAACAATGACCAACGAGAACGAAAAGAACCAACAAGAAGCGAATTCCCAACCGAACGACGAAGATGCCGATACGAGGCAGGAAGATGTTCAGAAATCCCACTCGGACGGCCACAACAGTCCGACCGATGATGACGCGTTGATTACCGATAAAGATGCACAAGAATATTGTGTGACAGACATCGCAGAATTAAAGAGAAAGTTCTATGTCGTCAATAGAATTCTTCACAGGTATCGATTGACGAAAGCTCAGTCAAGATACAAGTGCACAACGTCGAAATCCTCGATGCTGCAGATGAATTCCAAAATCGTCGCAAAGGAGGGGGGGTCTGTATCCATGCAACGAATCGCCAATAATGCCATGGCCACGTCGTTGTACAATAGTATCAAGACGAATCTGACAATGCAGAAGCCTGTTCGCACCGAGAGTGGAGTTAATGAAGTATACAGTTTTATGGATGTCGTGCGGAACAGAGAAAAGAAGAATATGTCCAATATTACGTATAGGTTTGTATATATTTGAAATATATATATATATATATATTTCTTTTTTTAATTGGCATAAAAATTGCCTCGTGTTCAGATTGCTACGCCGAGCCAACATGATCATCGAAGCGGTAAAGGAGCACCAAGTGATCGACGACATGACGAAACTCATGAAGATGATCTGCGAAGAGGAGGACAAGGAGGGTTACGATGTGAAGATCGACAAGAAGTCTCTCATCAGGCTGTTGCAGAAGCTCGCCAAGGATAACCTGGTGAAGAACATCAAGCTGACTCTGAGCGCTAACGGCCGCGAGAAGAACCTGACCTTCATCTGCGACCCGAACATTGATACCGATCACACCGTGATCAAGTCGGCCGTCGAACAGGCGAAGTTGAAGTTTTGCCTGATGGGGTCCCAGAAGTCGAGGATGTCGAGGAAAGCGGGGTCCAAGGAGCGATCGCAGGAGCTCAGCAAGTCGTCGGTTATTACTGTGAACTACGAGTACGATCCAACAGCCGGCAAACGCTACGGCCTCTGCCCGAAGTTTGTCAAGATGAAGACGATGCACATCTTGTTCTTCTACCTGGTCTACGATCACGTCGGCGTGCCGGCGGTGTCTCAGCAAGAGCAGATCGAGATCCTGCGGGCCAACGACTACGAAATCGACGACGATCTTGCTCAGGAGTTCAGCACCATTTACACCACCGAAGTGGGATGGAAGATGTTCGTCCCACCGTTGCCTAAACATGGCGGTTGGCCCGAGGGTTGGGCGCTAATGTGCGACGTTCTTATGGGTCTGCCACTCTCGATCTTTGTTAAGGTGCATAACATCAAGTATGTGATACCGGAGTTGGAGCATTACTTGAACCATCCGATCAGGAGGCATTACCTCGTCAAGAATCTCCCGGTGAGTCTGAGACTTTTTTATTTAAACACTTATATGCTTCTTTCTATTATCTGTGCATCTCTATTAGATCAGCTGATGCATGAATATACCATTAATAAAATAAAAAGAAAAAATAATATTTTCGTATTTATAATATTGCACATATATATATATTAGCTTCATTTCAAATTCACATTTATTACTTGGTTATAGAAAGAGATAAATGTATAGGAAAGAAATTTTGCTCGATAAATAGTAAATGTATGAGAGGCTCCTTTGATGCGCCACTGAAAATACGGCAATTACTATCTCTTCAAGTGACGCCACGAACCTTTAATGGTTAATTTTCGAATTCTGTCGTCCCCCGTGAGATGCCCTGATCGAAAGTTAATTCCTTATCGTTTCCAGTCTGAAATCCGAGACGCTCTTCTGCACGGGCGGAAGTACATATACAACATTCACGGCACCATGTCCAAGTTGGGCTACATCGGTCTGGTGCAGTTCGGCCCGCAACGACTCAAGGACAAGGATCAGGTATTCATCTACGTGAACCGGCGCACGGAGCTCATGGACACGGTCTCCTCGGCGGCGAGCTACCACAATATCGAGGACAAGGAGTACCCGGTGACCAAGTACTTCTTCGACCGCCTACACTCTGTTGAAAAGTACTGGCACGACATGTGGGCTATCTGCGTTAACACTCCGCTGGGAGGTAGACTGGTTGTGCACGGCAAGGACATCTTAGTCGAGGACCTGGATAAGAAGAGCATCTTGACAACGGCGATCGTGGCGCGCAATCCGAAGGAAGCCGCGGGCATGGACACCGGCGTGGTTCCCGGGGACCGTCGCGGGGCGGCTGGTATCGACTCCGCTTTCTTCGCGCATCTCAAACGCAACTGGAACTGGACGAGCAACTATTCCGCGAACCAGAAGTCTCCGAAGGGCTACGAGGGCTCGAAGAAGTCCGGGAAATCCGGCACGGGTCAGCGGGACCTGCATCTGTCGAAGATTCAAATGAAGCCGGTCAAGTACACGGAGTACGTCGGCCTGAAGAAGGTCTCCGGGCCGCCAGCGCCCGCTATCAGCGGCGCCGAGCTGCGACGGCAGGTGCACAACCACTTCAGTAAGCCGGGCGAGGCCGGCCGCAAGAACGAGGCCTTGCCGTCGCATCAGACCAGCAAGCAGAAATCCTTCGTGCGGCGGGTGATGCCGCGCAAGCGGACCAAAGGGCCGCGTCTCAAGTACGACGAGGACGACTACCGGGCGATGCAGAGGATGCACAAGTTACGAGCCGACTGGGAGCCGCACGAGGTCAATATTCTGCTGGTGTGCAAAGTAGCGATGACCTACCTTTCGCCCAATCCGCGAAAGCAGGTGGTCAACTTCACGGCGGTGAGAGACGTGCTTCACAAGTACTCCTACACGTCGTACAACAAGACCTCGCGCGCCTGCCAGCGCCGGCTGATGTACATGCAACGGCAGCAGTGCACGATAAACAGCCTGGCCTTGGGCGTCGAGGAGATCAAGCAGGACCTGTTCATCGACCAGCGCTACAACGGCATCATGGACAGGCTGAAGAGCGAGTGCTCGAGCTCGGCGGAATACGAGAAGCGGGTGACGGAGGTGTTCAAGGAGCTCGTCGCCTTCATCATGAAGAATTATTACAACATTGCGGAGATAAGGCCCAACAAGCACAAGGCGATGCCGAAGACCGCGCAGGAGTTCAATTTCTTCTTCAAGACGATCTACCCGGCGAAGCCGTACCATAGTCAGGGCTTCAGGAAGGACGTGCGTAACGCCAACGACATCCACTCGGCGACTATCAATTCCGTCATACACAGCTCCATGTGCTGCGCGAAGAGCAAACGTTCCTGGGCGTATGAGCTCTTCAAGGTACGTGCGAGAAGGGCCACTCATAAATTTAATACCTATCAAGCGAACGTTACGTTTCTATACATTTATTTTACCGTCTAATTCATAAATGTTAATTTGATTATACGTTAATTTGAAACGAAGCTGAAGTATAAACACAGACATAATATTACAAATATAAAAATATGATTTTTCTTATTAATGCTATTTTTATGCATTACTTGATCTAATAGAGACGCACGGATAATAGAAAAAGATATATAAGTGTTTAAATGTGTACATATGTATATATACATATGATTTCAAATATGTATGGTTAATTAAATAAAACTTCATAATTATTTATCTTTATATTAAAGGATTGATTATATATTTCCAATTATATGCCTTTCATTAACATGCGTTCGAAATATTTAATCAATTTAATTAAGCGCTGTTCTTCCCTTGAAAGATATACCAGCATTATCCGGAGGCACTTTTGAGGCAAGCGATGATCAAGATCAGGACGGATCAAATGGTGACCGTGAAGAAGAATCACCTGTCCGCTATTAAAAAAAGCGGCAATTACGTGCCGATGAGCAGCGCGCAGTACAAGTTGAGCGCCAATTACGAGTTCAAGCTGCAAACCAAGTGGCCCCAAGATGTATTCAGCAGTACCTACGACGTTTTCATGAAGTTGCTGCAGTACTACACGGAGCAGAGGAACGTCGTCCTCCCGGACCGGCGAGACGTCTTCAACGGCATCGAAATCCAGCCGGTTTCCAGTGGCATAGTCATGATCATGCACGACCTCCTGCCACGCAATCAGATCGACTTCGACATCGAGATGCCGGAGCAGATCATTATGTTGGACTCCCGGTACCAGGACAAGGACGAGACTCACTTCAGGGTCGCGCAGAGGTACCAGGACATTCTGACGAGGCTCTATCGCTTCAAGTTCGAAAACGCCGACGCTCAAAACGCCCTATCTGCCGACGAAGCGGAAACGAATGCAGAGTGGGGAGACCCCTCAACGAGGAAGAGACCAGCCGACAAGAGCGACGATCTCGAGGAACCGGCCTCAAAGATTCGTCGTGGGAATAAATGCGTCGAAAGAAATCGGATGAAAAGATCTGCGAAGAATCGGCAGAACGAAGTTGCAGCGGAGAAGAAGATGTTGAAGATCGTTGACATTGAAAAGATCATTTCGAAGGGCTGTTCCAACGTTCAGGCGTCTCCGGAGAAAGATCGTGCCGAATGCTCATCAAGGAAGAGATCCATCGATACAGAGGAGGACTCCGCCGACTGCGAGAAATCATTTTTGAAAAGATCAAGATTGAATTCCGACGATTCAATGGACTTGTCGGACGTGGAAGAACTCGAGGAGTTCAATTTATACGAGGAGAATCTGAAGAACAAGAAGAAGATGAAGATCATTGGCAAGTCCTTGCAGATGAAAGGATTAACAGAGAAACGAATGAAGGAAGACGGTATGTTACGTGTGCATTTTCCGATTCAATCTCTATGTTAAGGTAATTGTATAAGTTGTAGATTTCTTATGGCTAACATCTTCAAAATGGTAAAAATTCTGAACAACGTCTTGTACAACGTCTCAACGTTAATATCATATTAATTTTTTTTTAACCTAAATATGATTTAAAAAAAATTAAAAATAGAAGTTGAAAGTAGGACACAAACGCGTTTAAAAAGTGTAATTTTCAGTTACGACTATCTCAGTTTCCATATGGTCAATCGTTTTCTAACTTTATAGAAACGTGTAGATAGTATTTCCAGCAATACGCATTAAAAATTTAGAAGGATTCCTAAAAAATGATTTGACGAACCACCAATTACCTTAACTGTGCCAAAGCACAAAAATGTCAATGTGTCATTACAATTTTCAGCTTTCTCGAACCAACTGAACAGCTCCGCGAGCCTGACTACGATTCCTCGACGCGTCAGCGAGATCATCGGAAACATGCCGCTTGAGACGAATTATCTGAGTTCTTACTGCAAGATCGAGTACACGAACGACATTCAAAGGAAGTACACTAGAATAGCCATGCTGAGGATGCGAGCTGAGTTGAATGACCTCAAGGTGACCGACAGCCATCACGCGCACGAATACTTCGTAGTTAACGCCTTCAAGATGTTCTACAGCTTGGAGCTCTCACCGTCGGCGGCAAGGTCGAGTGACCAAGTCGAGAATTTCAAAGGTCACTGGGTCTCTAATCAGCTGGTACCGTTGAAGATCGACACCATAAACAAAGTGCTTGATGAGGTGAACGAGTTCGCGATTTTCCCGAAAAGTGTCATTTCCTACGCGGATTACAAGAACAATACGATAACGAAGAAGGCGAAAATAACGGTCGACTGGAAACACGTCGACGCAGTGTGCAAGTTCGTCCGGGAGCGGAAGGAACTCGGCGCGCGTCCGCAGGACTTGATGGTAAGTCATTCTCCATGGAGCCGATTATTTCTTTTTCTCTTTATCCTTTTCCGGTAGAATTGGACAGATTTGTAAGAATTGTCTCGTGTCATGTATAACGACGCAACCTATTCTTCTGAGAGATCTTTCACCAACCTGATCACTTCTCTCCCATGCAGGACAAGTTTTTCAACGAGCACGGCACAGACCTGTATGCCATCGTTTCACTTTTAGTGAAAAATCGCATATTTTTGCGCTCTGGTGTGATTAGTCCGCGCTACATTCACCATCATCATGTGGATCCTTGGCTGATTCACTCGTGCAAGATACATCGACTGGAACAAGAGGCTATGGGGCCTTTCAAGGATAGCGTGTACGCTACGATGCCGCAGGGGAAGGCAGCCAACGCAAATGTCGATGCGAAACACAGCGAGGAGCACGCAAATAAAAAACGTAATATAACCGTTTTGAATTTCTTGAATTATGAAGCTAATCGCATCCAATTGTAATAGTATATATACATGCTTCCTTGGAATTGTTATTCATTCGGATAAACATTGCAGTTGATATGATACATGCGACACCGTCGACATCATCAATGGACAATGGAAAAGCTGAAAGGAAAGTTAATCAAGATGGAGAAAAAGCGGGTGATGATCCGAATAAACTGGGAAACGAGAAAAAGGAGGATAACGAAACCAACGAGAAATGCGACACACTTACAAGAAAAAGGTCGCAGAGACAGCGAACATGTTCATTTTCGCAAAAGGACAAACCCGCGCAGCAGCCGGACTTGTACGTATCGAACAGGAGTGGTAAGAGAAATCTTGTGATGCTGTAAAATATATAGTAACGACATAAATCTGTTTTGCAGAACGGCCGAGGAAATAAAAGTTGTGATAAGACCGTGGATTCGCATTGACGGCATTTTGAACCGTAAAGTACTGGACCAGATGCTAGGGGCGGTTCTGGGTTACTGTTTGCTTCACCCCGGACTCACCCTGGCGAAGGTGCAAAATCGATTCATACCTGCTCTGCAGCCCTTCCATACGCGCGAATTGGCCGAGGTTTGTTATCGATATTATACATACAATTAAGATATGCTGAACTTTTCAATTTCGCATGAACTTTTGTATTGTTTATTGCGTTATCGCATTAAAAAGTACACAACCTGTCTCACGTTCCTCTTGACATTATTGACTACCACCGGAAGCATGTTTAAATGGAAAAATATTTTTTTGCAGATGCTGATCAAGTTGGGCTGCTTAAAGAGCAAACTTTTGAAGAAAAGTCGCGTTACCCTATTCTCCCAGCCATCAGTGCTTAAAATCAGCAATCTGAGTACGTAACTATTATTACTAACATTGATATAATTTATTCTATTTTACCGAAATCTCTCTCAATTATATTACATAAATAGGTATGTTTCTCGTACTTTCTTTCATACTACATCTTTCTTCTTTTTTTCAGACGCGGATACCTCTTCTTGGGCTGCCGAAGATGAATTAATAATTGAACCTGCCATAGACGCGGTATTAAAGTTCGGTATATTTTTGAGTAAAACAATACACAGCACGGATTTCATGTAAACTATTTGATTTTGATTTATTGATAATTTTTAAGAAGTGTATATATATAGTAATTTGTAATTACATTATATATTATATATAACTTATATAGATAAGTACATATAATCATCTGATTTGAAATATAATGTTAAATACAGCTTCATATACATAAAACTTATTGTGTAATAATAATCGTACTTAATATTCTATATCTGTTCTACTATACATATGTAAACGTGTGCGTGCGTGCGTACGTTCGTGCGTGCGTGTGTGTGAATAAAAATGTGCTTCTGTAGAAAGTTGTACTTAATTTATATAACACAAAAATATAAGACTAGAATATTTTTTAATATATACGTCGAGAAAGAAATGAGAATTTTAAGCATGATAAAATTATAGATTTATATATAGTATTTTCTATAATATTTCTTGTTCTTAATTTTTCCCTTAATTTTGGTAATACATTTTTTTATAACAGACTTGAAGCTTTTTTTTATATAAAAATTTTCTCTGCATATCTGCAAAAATTCAATAACGTTTCAATGCAAATACTTCAGTTGACCAATTTAAAATTTACCGCGTAATTAACGTAAATACAGTTAGTCACGTGTTTTATCAACTATTGGCCCATTTGATATTAGACATGCGTATTGGATTTTCACAATTCTGTTTGGTCTTGTGGCAGTTCAAATGAGCACATTGTTTTACCGTTTCTCGTTTATCTTGGAAAAGTTGCATCCCAAGAGAAATATGCGCGAACATAAATCCATCTGTTGAAGAGAAAATAGTTTATGCTCTTCGGAAGGATCAATGTTTTGTATGAATCGAAAGTTTTGTACGAATTTATGTTTCCTACAAGGATAAAAGTTTGCAGGAATCTGTATACATGAAAAGTTGTAATTTGCTCTAGGATATAATAAGTGAGTATTAAATAACAATTCTCAAAGGTTTATTTCATGTACTATTGTTTATGTTAATTATAAATGGGAATACTGCAAATCTTTATGTTCAATTCAATATTTATCTGCTACAAAAAGCTTTATATATAAAGAAAAGGTTGTGTCCATATATTTAAGCAGTAACATAAAATTAATATAAAATTTTTGCATTCATAATATTATCTATAAGCAAATAATTTGTGAACAATTCATAAATATTACACTAACTTTTTCTGCATCATTACATGACTATATGTCATATATTAGAAGTTTGTAAAAAATTGTCAGATTGTTAACTATATTTTTTTTTCGTAAGCTCTTAATATGTTATAATATCTCATTATATTGTAAGTCTTAGAAACAAATAATATATTATTTTATTATAGTTGGTATAATTTTTCCCAAAAATGAGTGAGCATCTAGTTAGTGAAACATCTACTCGATGGTGCTCTGCACCAGGTTGTATGATGAATATTAAAATAGCAAGACGACATTTCTTTAAGTTTCCTAAAGAAAGGAAAAGGTATGCGCATTTATTTGTCTGATTGCTTTCTTCATGCAAGATTAACATATTAATAAACAATGTAAATCTTTTATCTGAAGTATCAATAATATGTTCTTGTACTACTATATTTGTGTATATATACATATGTCCTCAAATTTTATATGATTTCTATTCAATTTGTACTTTATAATGTTCAGATGGATGGAATGGATTAAAGCTTGCAATAGAATGGACTTAGTTATGATAGGTCCAGAATATGCTAATCGGTACTATCGACTATGCCATTTACATTTTCGAGTAGAAATGTTTCGAAACATAGAGGGAAGAATTTATTTAAACAGGGAAGCTGTTCCAACAATATTCTTAAAACCAATAACGACAGGAAAGTAAGTAAATATTTTTAAGTTTATTTACTTGCTGTATAATTAAATAATACCTGAGTAAAACGTTATAAGATTTAAAAATTAATAAATGTATAAAGACTAAATAATATATATTTATGGCAGTAATACAAAACTAGCACAACCAATTTCATTTGTCACTATATTTCTGAAACCTGAAAGCAGGAATAGGTGAGTTTTCACAATTTTTGTTTAAAACTTTTTACTTTCTTTTGAACAAAAACAACTTATAAAACTCCTGGAACAGTTACTAAATATGACTTTCTCTCCAAAGCTTGATCAGAGATATATCAGGAGTGACAAACCAGTTGGAGATTTCCCAGTCATCAGCATCTGATGAAAAGTGAGCTCTCTCTCTCTCTTTTGTACATATAATTTTATTGATAGTTTGAACATTAATTAAGTAACCGTAATTTCTTAACAGAGATACACCTATAATTTCATCATTACAAGCACTTTTTCCGAAAGCATCTATAAAGCAAATCTGTGAGGATAGGTAATTTTTAATCTTTTTTGTTTCTTCTGTTGATTTCAACGTGTGTTTAGTAATATTATAAATATTAAATAATATATTCAATCTCCGCCAGAAATATGCCAATCTCTCTGGCCCCATCGATCGAAATGAAGTCAGAAAACAATAATGGGTGAGTTCGAAACATGTAACATTCTCAATTAGCATGCACTTGTTAATAAAAGATGTCGCTTCCTTTCGCGTGATTTTTACTTGCTTATAAGAAATTCCTATAAAACTGATACTGAGGATAATTTCTGTTGGTAGAAGCACCTCCAGCTGCTCTGCGATGGAGACGCGTGCTATCACGGACATATATACAGACCCAACATCGTCATCTTGTATAATTGTGAAGGATGATTACAATGATGGGTAAGTCCGAATTCACAAAAGTCAATGTCAAGTCAAAGTCTCACATGGTTCTCGGTCGCCAAGAAATGCGTTTTTTTTTTTTTTTTTTTTTTAAACAGATACGCGTTTGAGGGATTTTCGTCGTCGACTACACCGGGAAAGACACCGGTTCTTACGACGACGGAGAGTGAAATCAAGTAAGAGGAACCGTTACAGCAAATGCTCCCCGAAGTAAATAGAGATGAGACAACTTAATCAGCACCACGTGTTGCAGAACATCGACGAGAGCACGTTGGCATGTTTCGACGCAGACGAACGACTCCTCGATCGAGAAGAGACGAATGGAGGGACCCGAAATACATGCAGATGTCCCGGCCGCGAAGCGGAAGAAAGAGATGTCGCGCACGGAGAACGAGGACCATCTCGTGAACGCGAGCAGATTCAAAGCGGCGTGCGCGGATCTGTTGCCGCGAAATTCCGCCCTGCTGGCCTCCGCGTGCGTGGACGCTCGCGAGAGAGGCAGGGCGATGCGGCAGAGCTTCGAGGGCAAGCAGTTCGCGCTCAAGTTGTTCCTCATGGCTCCAGGAGCGTACCGATTCTACCGGCCGCTGTGTCTGCTGCCCACCGTGCGCCAGTTGTGGGCGCACATCCGCAACTGGGACGTGCCGGCTGGTGTAAGCGACAACGTGTTGGATGCGTTGCGCCTGAAGATGAATTCGTTGCCGGCGACGGAGAGACGCTGCTGCCTCTGTGTGAGCGAGATGCGGCTGCGGCCGCATCTCTTCTACAACCTGTCACGCGACAGAATCGTTGGTTTCGACGGCACGGAGAAGCGACGGACGCCCGCGAGGAAGGCTCTGGTGATGATAGCGCGCAGCCTGGCCGGCGATTGGGAGCAGCCGATCGCTTACCACTTTTACGAGAACACGTGCACTGTCAAGGCCATGAAGGACCTGATATTCCTCGCGATTACCAAGCTGAGGTCCATCGGCGTGACCGTGCACGTCTTGGTCACCGGCACGGCGCCGGTTTTCCTGCGGCTCTCGCGGCAGCTGGGCATCTTCGCGGAGCACCCGTCGTTCCTGGTGGACGGCGAGAGGGTGTTCTACGTGTTCGACGCCGGCCGTTTGATAAGGGCGACGAGGAACATCCTCATGAAGCACGACCTCCACTTCCGAGAGAAGAGGGCGTCGTGGATGGACATCGAGCTGTTCTTCAGGAGCGACAGCCAGATGCGACTGCCGCTGGTCCCCAAACTATCCGTGGCCCACCTGGAGCCCAACAAATACCAGAAAACGGAGACGAAATACGCCGTTCAGGTGTTCAGCAGCACGCTAGCCGCAGGACTGAGCGTGTACACCATGTCCGGCCGGTTCCCGCTTAAGGCGGTCGGCACGGTGGAATTCGTGCGCAACTTCGACCAACTGTTCGACATCCTCAACTCCTGCGCCGCCGCCAAGTCCTCCAACGGCAAGGACTTCAGCCAAGCGTTCACCGGCAGCGCCCACGAGATGTGCTTCCTCCAGCGAACGCTCGATTTCCTCAAGTCGATCCGAGTGATGAGCGAGCGGACGGGCGCGAAGTCGACCGGCTGCTTCGACCGTTGGCAGGTCACGATCAACGCCGTTGTGCAACTGTGGAGCGTGCTGCGGGAGCACCAGCTTCCCTTTCTCCGCACGAGACGACTCAGCCAGGAGTGCGTCGAGCGCATTTTCCGCTCCATTAGACGGCAGAGTGGAAATCGCGCCCTGCCCACGCCCATTCTGTTTACTCGCGCGTTCAAGAATCTCGTGAGCAAACACCTGCTCGAGCACTCGTGCGGCGAGGACTCCGTCGGGAAGACGCGCAGGATGCTCAAGCGGATAGCGGCCTCGTCGGCGTCCACGCTGTCGTCTTCCTCTCGGACCGGCCAGCAGGCGGCCGCTCTGCACGTCACCGCGACCAATTATCGCGACATCAATCCGCAACCTGAGAAAGCGGCGTTCAAACGCGCCTGCGAGTACCTGCTCGACGAGTGCTCGCGCGCGCACAGCTGCGACGTGTGCGCGGCCTATGTGAAGGAGGCGAGGAGAGAATCCTCGCCCAAAGGCGCGCCGGACTCCTTCACCGCTTACGTTTCCGGCCTCGAGGACGTGTTCGTGGGGAACTTCGAAGAACTCGCCGCCGAGGAGAGCCTCGGCGCGCGTATACTGCAGCTCGCGCAGCGGGTCGAGTACAAGCCACCCTGTCCGGAATTCCCGGTCGGCCTCCTGCTCAAATTGTACCTGCGCCTGAGGATATACATGACGCTCTCGCGGCATAACAGGATCTGCAAGGGGGATGCGGGCAAGATGTTGAGCGTACCGCAGCTTTAGGTCGTCCGATTCGGGACGTTTGTTACTCGGCTACTTCGCGTTTAATGCGTCTCTCGTCTGCGTCCGTACACGCAGCTTCGCGGTATTGCGATTTTTATCACTTTTTTTTCTTTTTTTACCGTGTTATCTCTGTGCAATTTTGCCAACGACTCATGCTTTATTTTGTTATCTCCGCGGTGCGCGCGTGTAGCTTTGCGTCCGATACGCGTCGTTCTAGTTTCTAGCAGCGTGAGATTTACGTCGAGCGATCGGGCGAATCTTATTCGATTGGCGCTCGAAAAGCTTTCTTGTTTCAGGCATGGAAATTGAAATATGCAAACCCTCGTTAAAGATGCGTCGTCGAATGTACGATTTCGGTGTTGTCAGCTGTAATTGCGCGATTGCAATTTTTTGATATCTTCGTGTATTGTTAGTTAATTTTGTTCAATTCGCCGACGTGTTTTATGTTCCTTCGAGCGTGTTTTGTTTGCATCATTACCAACTGCCATATTATATGTTATTTAAAAGAGATGTATTTTATCATTATATTATGTTATTCTCCGTTATTTTATTGTTCAACGTGTTGTGAAAGAGGCTTTGTGCACAGTCGATGAAAGAGCTGCGATGCTCTTCAATCGCAACAAACTTCAGACACTGCTGTCCAATAAGAAAATCAATGTTCCGAAAGTTACTGCAGCTCGGTTTTTCACGTTCTGATTAACTTGTGGTTCAGATTTAAACTAAGGACGATACTAAAATCGTCGTTTTGCGGATATACTTTTTTTTTTTACTTAAAAAGTATAACGTAAAAAATCGTGGCGTGCGTTTTCTCGCTCCTGACGTCGTTAAACAAGAACAATCACGGCGACTACCACGGAGCCTAAGTTTAACGAAAGTTTAACGATTAACTAGGATTAGAGAAACACAATTTTTACGTTATCATCGGATTAATAAGTCCGTAACCACAAGTTAACCGGAAAATGAAAAACCGGGTCTGAGAGAGAGAGAGACCGCATTCTCCCACTGATCAGGGACACGTTGCGGAACTCTCGTCGAAGAAATAACGATCCTCCCGCCGCTGTTAACGATCGTTCGATATTTCCGACATTGCTTCAGCTCACGATTACCAAAGAATACCCACCTCATCACGGCGTCCAATCGATCGTTCAATAAATGCAGGTCGTGTGAAGTCACCGGGATGAGTAACGTCATCCCCCTTTTCTACCTCCCCCCTCCCCCCTTCGTTTCGCCGAAATCCACCGTGACGTAAGACCGTAACGTGGAACAGAACCGCGCTTCTTTCACGTCACGGCGAGAGGGTGAGCGCGCCTCGCCGTCGATACGTACATAAGAAAACGTTCGACGTTGGAAAAGTGGGTCACACAAGCCGTGACGCGCGCCAGCCGAATCGATTCAATCTAAATACGATGTACTCGCGAAGGGTGAAGTAATGCCGCGGAATAAAACGCGTGCGCTTAGCTAAATACGGAAGCGGATCGGGACGTCACCGCAGCCAGTGATACCCACATCACGGGCCGCATGAATCACCTGGCGGGACATCTCGTGTTGTCGGCGTCACGTTTTCGCCGAAGGTGCGTGAGGTGACGGTGTGACGCGTTCGATGCACTAGGTGCGCGACAACGCGCTCCTGATCGCTCCTCGGCGCGAGCTTCGTCGGCGATTATCAGCGGCTATTGAGAAATGCGGGATATTGAGAAACTCTGCTGCGAGGCAGGTGAAGAAATCGATTCGATACTCGCGCTTATACACGTGATCGGCGCGCGCCCGTGCGCGCATGTATCTCGGACCCGCGGCGGCGGGTTGTGTTACCTAGGACACCGTGTGCACGCGAGGAGTGCCGCGTTGCGGGCAACACTTTCGGCACAGTCGCGCTCTCGGTGACAGCGTCGACGGGGCCATGCACGTCGACGTCCGCGTCGCGACGTCACCAGTCCGAGTGCCGAGGAAGCGCGTCGCAGCGGGACTCGCGTGTGCACGCGCCGATATACGCCTGGACGAATCGAAGGATGTAGAGACGCCGGAACGGGACGTCGGGGCGGATTCCATCCGAGGAGAGCGCGGGATTCGTAAAATGTACGCCATTTTTAGCTCTCTCACTTTCTTTCTCTCTCTTTCTCTCAATGCGCTGTCTTGTTTCGTTGCACACACAACTGTCGACTGCGTCACCGCATTTTCGGGGACCTTCGACGATATCATCCCCTCTTTAGCGATATCGCGATTATATACTCGCACAGCGAGTAATCGATGATTAAGCTTGATTGTCTCCGTTTCACCGAACCGATTCAAACCGAAAAGTAAAAATGAAGATCGACATTTGAGAAGGATTTAGGTTTGCGCAAAAAGACGAAAAAATTCCCCAGCCGGAGCAGATTTCTAAAAGACCTCTTAAAGACGTTCGAAATATACCTACAAGAAGATAGAATGTTTTTTAGACGTCTTTGATTTTTCATTTTCTTCTAGTTAACTTCCCAAACAATGTCCGAAATCGGGACATAAGACGTCTAAAAGAAAGAAAAATTAACCCTTATCGGTCGTAAGTCACCTCTCACGTGACAACAATACTTCGTCGCTGCAGTCGTACGTCACATAGGAGGTGACAAGTTCGCATATTTACCGAAACCAGCTACAATCCAGTGAGAATCACGCATAAAAAGCTAGCGTCCGATAAGGGTTAATACGATGAAAAATATTAATATTTAAGCATTAGATCATCCGTACTTATTTCTCATGGTCTATAACTTTTTTCTTTACCGGTCCTTAGAAATTTGTTCTGCCTGGATCAGCAGAAACACGACCGACCAATCACGATCGAGAATTGACTTATATAGGCTATCGGTTTGAATTTCTCAACTATGATTGGCCGATTGAGTTACTGTTCGCGCTTTCCCGCGCTTGCCGTGTCAGTCTTGTTACCGCGATAGCTCCGACCGTCTTTCGTTCGGTCGTGTGCGACCGTGCACCGATAATGGCGCGAGTCCTTGCCGCAGCCTTGCGTTTTTACCTCGAGGCTGAACGCTATGTAAATACACGCACGCAGTGCGCCGTAACTCCTTCGCGAGGTGCACCGATAACCCCTTCCCACCGGATAGCGAGCGTTAGCTGCTTACCGGGACATCGCATTCAAGGTGGGTGCTTTCAGCGACGGTTCCTTCTCGTTTATTTCTCAGTAAACGGACGAAATGTGTACGGTGTGTCATCGTCATGTATGAAACAATCGCTTCTGCGGATAACCTCGCGCGCTATGAAGGCATCGCCAAGCGAAGGGGAAAGTTTGAGTAAGCAAAAACGACTGATTGTCAAGTAAATTTTCATATTTACTATATCCACACACCTGGATATTTAAGAGCACAATTGAGCACACGTACGAGATATATATTCCCAAGCGGAACAAATTTCTAGAAGACTTCTCGGAGACGTCTGAAACACAAATCAGACGTCTTTACCCACATCTTTTGGAAATTTGTTCCGCCTAAGTTTGTGAATTTAATCATGACACTCTCTACATGTGAATAACACTAATGGGAACTCGATAAGAAACCGACGAATACTCTCTGCTGACATTCTATCGAGAGGGAGTGCTGCGATAGAATCGATTTCGCTCCCTTTCTCCACGTCGTCCCTGCCTTAAATCGGGCCGAATTGTTAAGACGAACGAGCGAGAAATTGTGGATCGCCTTGGCTCCCCGAGTTCCTGTTCCTCCTTCTTCAAGGCTCCTCGCCGAAGTCAACGCTCCTCATCCGTCTCCTTTATTCATTTGATTCCTTCGGTTCACAATTGATATGCAGAATGGAAGGCTGAATGAAAACTGTTCCTGGATCGAGAGAAATTTTGTCTTATTAGTCACAAGAGAAATAGAAGCGAGTAAATCTTGCATCCATGAGATAAGAATAAGCATGGGTCTTCCTGATTTTAAGGCAGAGTTATTAGCCAGCCTTCCTCGACTCTTATTATTTGTTTTTCCATTCTTTTCGGCGCACGTAGGGACAATGATTCCTGTCTCGGCTGCAATTCTTTACCTGTGTCCCTCGTGTCATGTTGACGAATCATGCGGTCTGTGTCACGTTTCTCTAACGGGTGTTGGACTGCTTTCAGGTCAGCGTGAGCAATCGTCACCTGGAATCATAGAGGGTCACCTCGCGGGGCTGTGTGCGTCAGTATGCTCCTACGTCCTCCGGATTGAGCTTCCTGGTACGTGAGTCAGGATCGCCGGAACGAACTGGCCGGCCTCGAGGATGAACGGCAAGATATCGGCGGCTGGCCACGACGCCGCGACACAGTCAACAGCGAACCATCGTGCCGCAAGAGCGTCGCCCATCAAGAGACCGCTGTCGCCAGGTAAGTGACACGCAGACACTTGTCAAACTTTTGGTTTCTCATCTGTTATTCGAAACTAGCTCGGAATTATATTGCAATCGAAAGTAGGTATGTGAAAGTGTGTCGTTATCGGCAGTATGTCAGGAAGAAGACTGTCCGACTGGGATTGATAAAATAAATACATAAAATAAATTTAAATAAATACTTAAAATATATATTTATATATGCGTAATAAATAAAAATAAATGTATAAAATAAATATATTAAAATAAATATGTATATAAAATGAATTTTTTTCAACGGAGCTTAATTTTCAAGGAAGTGGATTAAAATCAGGAAATTAATATAATTTAATTAAAACTGTAAGTATAAAATTAAATTGTTACTTCAAGTTAAATATATATATTGTTTTATCTTCCTCATTTGTTGTACGAGAATGTTCACTTTAATCGTTGCTGATATATATAAAAAATGAAAAAGTAGTTATTAACAAACGGGGGTTAATACTTTGTTAGTTTTTTTTTATCGCAATGATTATTCAAAATATTTCTCAACCGAACGTAAAGAACAGGAAATAATATCACTTTGAAAGATGAAGTCGTGATATTTCGAAAGTAAGTATTTACGTCCTCTTCCGCGATTGATTGTCAATCGTATGACTCAGAGCCATGATCGAGCCTGTGACAAGTTTTGTCTCGACAGCTTGACATTTAACGGTTAAATATATTTACAGAAAAATGGGTGATTCAGAGCACATAAAAATGAGAGATCCGATAGAAGATAAATTCAGCGTAAGGTCACGTGGTACGCCCAAAACGATAAATTAAATATTTATATTACCTATGAGCCCAACAGGTATCCCTCGAATTCGGTATTAACACGCGAATTCCTTCTTGAGATCTCAATAATACATTGAAACTTAGAAAACATTAGGTAGAGTGTGTATAGCAATATTTGACAATATTCTCTGCGTTAAAATTTGGCCAAGGTAACGTTCTTTCTGTACGTTAAAAAAAATATCAATAACACTGAAGGCGATGTTATTCTTTTCTTTGAGGTTTAAGATATTTAAACGTCTGACGGTTAGAAAGTATTGAGTAACGCGAGTTGATGTACGAAATATGCGAATGTGGCATATTCGCCGGCTCGAAGGAAATATCGCTGTGCAATGACATCGGGGCGGCTATTAAGGAAAAAAAAAACGCCGCCGTGGCGTGATTTCGCGCAAAGTTTTGCAATCCGCTTACTGGAGCAATGATACACACACATTTATGCGATGACACTCGACGATGACGCACCGTCGTCCACGTCAGGTGATTGCACACAGTCCACTTAAACAAAGGATATTTCACCTTCGTTTTCGCAGAGGCCACTGGCATCACCGAGAGATCACCGAAACGCGCCGCTGTTCCGGAGCTGAAATCGTCCTCGAACGGAATTTCCGGCCGATTGTCAAGCAGCGAACGTGCCAGCGAGATGCCAGCCCTGACGAGAGTTTGTTCCCCTGCGACATTACCGAGGCTCAAAAGATTCCGTTTCCGACCAATCGATGGTGAGTCGAGCTCTTGTTGAATCCATCGCGCACAAAATTATATCTCAGATAAGTTATTAATTTATAATTATCAATCTTCGTATCCCCTCGATTATGTGCGTTCGCTATTTTCAGACTTTTTGCTTCTCGCTTATCTCCCCTCTCTTAGTTCATTTCTCTTATCGTCTTCTGAGAGATATTTTAAAATATCAGCAACCTTGAATTTCTTCTCTCGCAAAGATCGCAAGATCGCATCCTGAAAATATTCACCACATCTTTGTGGCGTGTTCTATTTTGGAATTTTACTGACCGACAAAAGTGACATTTAATTAACTTGGAGTTGCAACATAGCGGAAACTTCATGGAGGATTTAGGTGCGCGCGCGAGCGAACATTATTTCGAAGCTATCACCTTATCGCTAATTGCGAGTCACTCTATATAGCGCGCGTATCTTGTACATCGTACTTGAACGAAGCGTATTTTATCAGGTATCGTGACGTCTGACGATAGTATGTACAAAGACGCGTTATCAACAGCAGCAGCGAATGTTACGTGTTACTATAAGCTGCCGTATCCGCCATTATTCTGAGCAAATAGCAAACCCTCGCCGAAACTCAACGCCTCGGAAAAGTCGAGAGAAATCGGTTAACCTTTCCCCTCCAGTGTTATTTAAACAAGTCCTCACGAACATAAATTCAAATCGGCCAATCGGAGCCCTGCGTTTATGAAATTCGCCAAAAAGAAAAATCGATTGGCCCAGAGTGAGACGTGGAAAACTGAGAGAAGCTACAGAAAAGACAATCGCACTTGCCGAGGAATCTAAACGGAATGAAAGTTGTTTAATTTTTTTTTTGCAGTTTTTTGTCTCGAAACGTACAATAGAAGCGGCTTGAAGGAAAATCCGACCGAACGAAAGCAACAGAAGACAGTCTGGTTTATTTTCTCGCCACTGACGTCATAATTTGAGACAGCTGATATAATTATCGGTGATTCTTAATCGTCCGTTACACATCGTCGCACACGCGTCGCTGGCATCAACATTAATTAACATCAATTTCGCGCTCTTCGCTCCCCGATTTCGTACATTTTGGGTCCTTGAATCTCATCGCCGAGGCGCGAGGCCTTGGGGCCGTGTAATTTTCGTATTATCAGTTTTTTTTTTTTTTTTTATATCTTCGGGGCTGCGCTGGGCGGGTTTTTCTTGTCTGTAGATGGATCTTTGGATCGCCTCGAGTGCATTATCTATAAACGATGCGCGAATGTGCGTAGTCGATCGCGCACGCACCTCGACATGGCACAGACGACGTCGCACAGAGAGAGAGTGTGTGTGTGTGTTGGTTGCGCGAGAGAAAGATACATGTATGTAAAAACAAACAGGAAAATGTCCCGAGAGACGTCGACGCGTTGTTACCTCCGCACAAGTAGCTCGTAATGCCGAATCGCTTTAAACGAGCGAAGGCGAATTACGGCGAGGGATCCCGTTCGCACACACGGGAGAAATAGGAGAAAGTAGACGAAGAATTCGCACGGCCGCAGCCATCGGTGGGTGCATCGATCGATCGGGACAGTTGTGAGCGGTAAACTGGAACCTTCCGCGTACGAGGACACCGCGCGCGAATATGTTTATCGCTCGTTCGACCCGACTGATGCCCGTGTGTGTGATGTCAGACTCTATCTTTGGTACACGGAGTAGATGACCACGCGCGAACGTTGCCGCGGTGCGCGTGCACTTGCGCCTCTCCGGGGGTTGTCGAGCGGACGGATTGATGGATGGTCGCGTTTGGTTTTTCGCGTTCCGCGGATTGCCTCGGGTCCTTGAATTTCCCCTTGAACCCCGTCTTCTGTGATCTCCCTGGCCCTGGTTACACGGTGAAAAAAATTAATCTTATAAATCAGTGATAGATATTCTCATATACAGGGTGGCACAAAGTCTGGATACAATTCAGTATCTCGTAAACGATGCAATTTTGAGAGAAACGTTTTGGATAAAAGTTGAAGGGTTTAAAAAGATCTATTCACTAATCCTTATCAGCTTGACCTTGGATGGAGGCATCAAGGCCAAGTAAAGGTCAGTTTTTTTTTTTCTTTTTTTAATGGAATCGTATAGTTTTCTTAACCCAAATAAATTTCTCTGTCCATTCGGCGTATAAAAGTATCAGAGTAAGATCATCGAAAAGTGAATATTTTTCGACATATTTTATATTCCTGTGTTTTTCAGTTCAAAATATGAAATATCTCATAAAGTATTTACTTTTTAATAACATAACCTAAACTTAATGGCATTGTGGAACCTCGTGTTCTCGAGGACGTCATTTCAGGCGACATGACTCGCAGTTTTGGATCGTTGAATTTTCAAGCTCTCAGATCCAAATTCAAGGCGAAACTTCTTGTTTTTGTATCTTTAGAAATCCCGTCTTGGGGCTTGGCAAATGTGGATGTTCACGTCTCCCCATCTAATCGCTTTGCGAATCACTGCATTCGCAAGATACCGAATCTTCGGAGCCGTTCAATCTGCAGAATGTGTAAATAACAAGATACCCGAAAGTTACATCACGGACAAATAAAGGTTCCCTCGTCCGGAGTGGTTTTTGCAAGCGAGCATCGCGTAAGCGTCGAAGAATAGACGATCACATTTTCAAAAACAGTTCTTGTGCGTGAGCGCATCGTCAATGCCATCATAATGCCGACAATCTTATCTCCCCCTCCGAGATTAATAGAGGAATGTGAAGAAGTGCATCGATTAATTTACTGTAAAAAAGGCAGGGAGATCGAACTTCCCTACGGATCGTATTGAACTCGCACCCTCGCCAGAAGAAGGCAGTCGTCGAATCCTGCCGCACGCTTGTCGCGAGTCTCTCACCGTTGAACCAGAAATAATTTAAATTTAAAACTGTTAGAAAAAAATAAAATTCGCCTCATCTCACCTGAGGAAACAACACGCATGTGTCAATCGTGCTCCCGGCTCTTCTTTTATCAGCTTGAACACACAACATGTGAAAAACGTTGTCCCGTGTGACGAAATTATCGCACGTACCGAAATAAAGCGGTTGATTAACGCCAGAGAAGCGCTACGCGCGGCTAGATTGGCCCGAAATAATTGACGGATAATTAATCCGGGGCTTTTCCGAGCGCCCCCGACGACGGGAGATCCCCGGGAAGTCGAGGTGCACAGTACAGTGCCTTCCTGAAGCCTCGTTTGAGCCGCAAAAGAGAGAGAGAGAGAGAGAGAGAGAGAGAGGAAACCGTCAAAGGTCGACGTAATACTATGTGTGATAAAAAACAGGCGGCAATATCGATATTAATACGCCGAGATACGCTGACGATAATATCGATCACACGGAAGTCCCTTTACGTCTCATTGCTATAGTTCTCACGCGATCTCAGCGGTGCTATTAATATTCAAAGTACCGAGACCGCGAGACATCGATCGCGCGCACCGGCGAGGAACTCCTCGCGGTACGGCAGTGTCGCGGCGCGAATGTATCCCGAGACACCGGGTACGACTGTACAAGTGTATACACAATACCAGCGCGCGTGCACGTAGAGCGCAAAAGTGTGCTCGCGGCCGTCGCGATGAGTCATCGCGCGCGCGTTGCACGCACGATGGCGCAGAACTTCTTCTTTTCTCTCTCTTTATCTCTCTCTCTCTCTCTTTCTCTCTTTTTTTCTTTCGGGATCACCGATAGATAGCCGATGTTGCGTGCGGAACTCGAGTGGATCTAAGAATCGGGGGAAGGCGGGGGAGGGGGGGGAGGCGAATACGACAATTCCGAGTTCGGGAATTTCGATCGGAGAACGCGTTGCGTTTTCGAAAAAGCGTCTGACGAGGATCCGAATGTCTTTTGAATCCAAAACTGCGAGTCATTTCGCCCGAAATGACGTCTTCAAGGAGATCCTGGTGTCGCAATTGGCTGAATTAAAAATCCTTTTACATATATATACGTTAATGTAGGCGAGGATGGTTGACTTTATTCGAAAAAAAAAAAACAGATTAAAATTTTTTTAGTTTTCCGAATAAAATCAACCGTCCTCACCTACATTAACACGTGTGATTATAATTATGCAAAAAGATTTTTAATTCTGTGCAGCGTCGAGCATAGTACTAACAAATTTGCGATAAAACAGGATGACTCCAGGATCTTCTTAAGAACAAAAGATTCCGCAAAATTAAATTTATTTATTTATTAATTTCTTTATTTTATTTATATATTTATTTACTTATTTAAACGAGAAATGCTCTTTGATCTGCAAAAGAGAAAAACGTGCATAAGGAAAATACATAAAAATATTAACGAAAAACTTTAATATAATAATGATAAATAAATAGCCGCAATATATAAAAAAAATTTTTTCAAACGAGATCTCGGGATTCACCTATCCGTGAATTTTAGGACTTTATAAACGTACGATCACAACAGTTGAGCGATCGACTTTTGAAGGATAGGCGTGATTAGCAGATTTAAAAATATATAGCAATCACAGATGATTGTCACCCAACGCTCGTGCGACCGCAACTTCGCTGGACGCAACTAGTTGCCGCGCTCGGCAGAACGTTTATTTCCTAACCGTCGGAAATTTTCCGTGCCAAGATTGGACTATTCCTCTAGATGTGAAAGAAAAATCCAATCTCAGCTCAGAAAACCTCAGTCGCGAAATAAATGTCCCGCTGATAAACGCGGCCGTTGTCGAGAATCAACAACGCGGAGCGTGCATAAATTTTTTTCCCCCGAGAAGACGAAAACTGCAGTGAGAAATGTTGTTGGAGAATCGTGGGATCCTCAGGAAAACGACGATCGAGGCGCCGTCGTCCGATTTAAAAAGCGAGTGGAGGCGAGCAGCAACGTGCATTCCAGTGTGCGCTAAGCTTCGGTATGAGGGGTTAAATTACGCTCCTGCGCGCGACCCCCTTCACCCCCGCGGCGACCGTCCTCGCCGCCAGCAACGGCGGCGGCGTTCTCCACTCTCCTCCAATGTTCTCCACTCTCCTCGTCGCCGGCGAATTCGTCGTCATCGTCGTCGCCGCGTATCGCGCCGCTCGGCAGCGGGCTTCCTCAGTCTTCGCTCGCCGGCCGTTGCCAGTGGATCCGTCGATCGCGCTCGATTCGCAGGCTCGCGCCGCCCGTGTCCGTACACCTCGCGCACTCCGTCGCCGATCCCGTGGGCAGCATGTTGACCCGACGCGAGCATCGCGGGGTCCCCAGGACTCGCGCGACCGCGCTCTCCTGAGACCCGTGACGTCACTCCAGCGGCCTGACCCGCTCCGTCCTTCTCTCTCTCTCCCTCTCTCTCTCACCCTCTTCCTCCGTCGGCTCCTCGGTCTCCCCGTCAGCCTGAATTTGTGTCTCGCTACGGCGGAAGTGTGCGTAACACAGTTTGGATACCCTCGGTTCCTGGGTTCCTCGGTTCTCCCGCGAATGTGTAAGCCGAGAACTGGGACGCTCGGATTGCCGTCGGATTCCCAGAAACCTCGAGCTCCTCGCTTCCCGGACATGTAGATGCAAGGTGTGTAATCGGGAGCTCCTGGGCTCCTCCTCGGGTTTCCACGGGTTCCCCCTTCTGGACTGGGCTGGACTGGGGGACGCGAAAGGTACGCCAGGTGTCCCGGCGGGACGTCAAGCGTACCCTCGGACGCTCGGTCCCTTGGATTGTGATGCCGGAATTTCGCAATTCGTCGTACACACACATAGTTACACACGCACGCGAGTTTATGCCTTCGAATTCGTAGAACCTTGTAGGGCGCCGTCGTAAGTCGAAAACATTGTTGTGACACACCTGGATCGCTCGATCTCTCAGCGTCCTCTCGTGCTTTCACGTAGGTGTCCGATTAAATACGGAGCGCACGTATATCTTCGAGCTTCCGCTGATCTCTCCGCGGATGTGGCGCGAAATCTTACTAGTGCGGACGCGCGCGTGTCCCCCAATTTTAGATCCTTGGGCACGCGTAAGTGGAAAATTGTGATGACTGATTGGCTTCTTAGATCCTTAAGTCTTCTGGACCTCGAACTTCACGTGAACACACGCCAATAAAGAGGAATGAACGAACTTTTCGATCAAGAGTTGATGCTTTATCCTTTGTTATTAGGAATTAAGACTAACCGTAGTCTATTACATTATTCGCATTACTCACATTATTCACACGTCATAGATGAAAATATTACACGGGAATGAAAAAGTAGCTTCTACAGCGAAAAATTAGCTGTCCATGTGATACAACTGAAATCTAGTCAATTCATTCTTTTTGATCCTATACCTAAAAATATATATAAATAATACTTAAATATATTTAAATATAAAACTAGCTCCCCTAGCTAAAAACTAGGTCTGATAACTAAATTTCAGATGTATTATATAGGCAATACATTCCTTTTTTCCGTGTAGTTACAAAGAAACTATAATCATTCGCATCGGCTAAGCCGAAACTATTCTTTACTTTAATAGATGTCGCCAAACATTTATTTTTTGGATACCGGAAAAAGCGAGATCATAAATACTACATTCTTAAGAGCCTGTGCTTGTTTACACGACGACAGTGTGAACAAAATAAACAGGTTGAGACGCACAGCGTTCTTTTATATATTTCACACTAAGCGAGAAGACCGCGTTGTATCCTTAGATCTTCGGATTCCGACGGCTGCTGAAATTTGTGCGTCTCGTGACAGCCCATTATGTAATTTGCCGCCGTTGCTGTATCATCGAGATTAATCGAGACCATAAAATTATGTTTGAAGATTAAGAAGCGAGATGAGAGAGAAAGAGAGAGAGAGAGAGAGAGAGAGCGCGAAGATCCCCGACAGATTAATTCGGAGAAATTATCGTTCTTTTCGAGTGAATGGGGCGAACGCAGAGCGACGTATCCCGTAAGATGGCAGGTGTACATGGCAGGCGCTACACCTGTCCGCAGGCTGAATGGTCAGGTTGCGAGTAGCGATAGTCCCAAACAAATATCCTCGTCCACATTTTCGCCGGCGATGAATCGCTTCGTTTGCACCGCGGAGGATCGTCGACGAGTTCCTTGACAAACGTACGCGGAGCTCCGGCTCTCTTCCGCGACGAAAGCGTGCCATTATTCCCCGTGATTCGTCGATCTCTGCCATTCGACGGCGCGAAAGTGAAGGTTCCGAATCAACACACGCATCCTCCCGCTCCGCGCGCGAAGTGCGCCCTCGACTTAAATACCGCGCGAGACGAAATATATCGATACCGAAAGACGCTTTTACAGCTCGATGTTAGTATTAGTGTGAAGCTCGCCTGAGTTTCCCCGCCGGGAATGTCGACGGTGGAAACGTTTCGGCGCTCTTCTATTATTACCGGATAATCGCGTAGACAACGCGTCTAAAAATGAACGTCGCGATATTTGGAATCCTTGGACCGCCGCCACGTGTTGATTTTCGTCCGAATTAACATTTCCGTCCGTTGAACGGCCGCGAATGAAATGTGCTCTCCTCTTCGGGCCGACTTTCTCGCGCCAGGCCGGCGATGACGGCCTGGCGAACGTGTTTGCGAGAAATATCGATAGGTGTGTGTTGCGAGGGTATCGGGCCCATCGCTAGTCGCGGGGTCCCACTTGCCGCTCGAAGCGTCGAATTCCATAGCGTTTACTCATTCGAAAGAACGAACTCGAAGACTTCTCGGGGCCGGAGAGAAACTTCGATGGCGGAAGAAAAGTGGGAGAGCGGCCGGGCGAGAGAAAAGGAGAGAGAGAGAGAGAGAGAGAGAGAGAGAGTGTAAGTAACCGATGGTTTCCCGTTTAATCGGCCGTCGATTTCAAACGAGAGAGTATCACTCGGCTTGATCCAATTTAAACGGCTCTTCAAGACCGAACGGGCGCCGAATACGATGGAATACGGAAGCGCATCAGATCGCCGTATCGCATATCACTTATCTAGCGTTAATAAACGCGCCTGTTGAGTTTCTCTCTAACGCGAAGATTACATGCAACGATGAACGATACGAAGGCGGGAATTAAATATTTGCATTTAACGCTTGCAAACATGTCGCGAGACTCTTCGCATCGCTCCAAGGGTCATGAGCTATGGCGCTGCCTGAGAAGTCTGGATTCGAGGAACTCGACAATGTTTCGCCGAGTTGATGGTTCAAAGGTCCAGGCTCTTTTAAATTTCCACGACGCGGCGTGTATTTCGGATTCAAAAGGTTTATGTGTTCGAGATGTTTTTCAGTATTTTAAGAAAGCATCGGGGAATGTACAAAGAGAGAGAGAGAGAGAGAGACAGGATGGCAGAAATCTAAAAATCTCACTCCAAGGATCCGGGAGGGGGGAATAGACGAGCTGACACGGATAAAGAATATATATACACGGTGTTATTTATAAAAACAAATGAACCGCGCACGGCTAGCGAATCCCGGGTGTATCACGTAATTTCTAAGTTAGTACATCGTCGCTTACAACAGATCTTTCGTAACGCGCGGGACATTGGTCGCCGTCCAACTGCCAAATTAGAATTGTAATCGGCTGAGAGAGCAGCGTAACACACCAGGATAATCCATGAAAGAGAGAAGAGCACGGTGCAAAAAAGACATCAGATTATGAATTGACTCGCCGGTGCGTCAGCAGGAGGAGAGAGATTCCCTCGAGTCCGCTAATGTGCGCCCAATGTGTAATGATTTCAGCGCCGAGCCCAGGACCGTGTCACGACGCGAGCATCCCCGACGTGAATTCCAATCATCACCATCCGGCACGCAGCAACCAGAACGAGCAGCATCGGCTTCAAGACCGAAATTCGCCGTCCTCCTCGATGTCTACTCTACTATGCTGCGAGCCAGTGTCAGCTGGCCGGCCGCGGGCCAATCTCAAGCTCGTGCTGAATCGCAGCTTAAGCGAGCCAGGACCCTGCAGCTTCCCTGCCTCCCCCACCGTCTCGCCGATCGCCAGTATCGTTAACGGCAATCCCGCCGACACGCCCGACGTCATCGACGAGGAGACAGACGGCATCGGTATCGACGACGACGTCGCTCACCGTCGTTACCACCACCTCCACTATCACCATCATCATCATCACCACCATCATCATCACCATCAGCACCATCATCATCTCCTCTCGGCCACCACGAAGCGCTGCAAACTGGAGACCGTCAGTTTGCCAACCAGCCCGTGCGCGGAAAACGGTACCCTCCATCGTCAACTGGTGCTAAGTAAGACTCGTGTTATCACTTCCGGCGACTTGGCCCAACGTCTCGAGCGGCCCGCCGCCGTCGCCGCTCCGGTGATCCTCGACTGCCGGCCGTTTATACTGTACAACGTCAATCACGTGCGCGGCGCCATCAATGTCAACTGCTCGGATCGGTTCAATCGGCGCAGGCTGCAGCTGGGCAAAGCCACGCTCGCCGATCTCGCGACCGCCCGCGAGGGCAAAGAGCTGCTCAGGAAGAGGCAATTCAGGGAGGTTGTGGTGTACGACGACTGCACCGATGATCTGGAACATCTGCCCGCCCAGCACCCGCTGTTCCTGGTATTAGCCGCGCTTGTGGACGATGACCAAGAACCAGCCCTGTTGATCGGTGAGTGCTGTTTGATTTCTCTTCGTTCTAAGCTCGAGTCGATTCTATGAGTATTCGACGTATTCTATCTTGCATATGTTACCACGAGCGATTATGATCTTTGATATATTGGAATTTATTGGTGATATAGAGTTTTCTCGTAAAATTTAAAACACAAGAATTGTGGAATTATGTTGTAAGAGCGTTGAATCAAACGATGAAGATAAACGTAGCCTTCAATATTCGATATAGAAGGTATTATATGACACACACACTGTACAAACGTAAGGAGCATATTTCTGATTCTAAGTCAAAGTACACGGAGAAAATATAGTAAGAACTGGAATTATAACTGAAATTATCATGTGTGTTGTAATCTTAGTGATGAGTTCACATGAAATTCATCACTAAAGTTCACAGTACACATCATTCAGTTATAATTCTGATATGGTTAAGCATTACAAAATTTTTTAGTAATTTTTACTACAATCTTTTCTCCGCATAGAAAATGTTCTATATATATATATATATATATGACATGGATCCAATTTGAAACGGTTATCCATCTAAAGATGTTTATAGTATTTCTCATAAGTATTATTCATAAAGTATTATTCATAAAGTATTATTCATAAAGTATTATTCATAAAGTATTATTCATAGTTCTCATAAAGTATTATTCATAAATAATACAGAATTTTTTTGAACAATTTGTTAATTTTTTCTCTTTTGAATATTTTTTATAGTTTTTATGTCATCTTTCTTATTTTCTATTTTTAGTAATAAAGAATATTTCAAACAATTCTGCCATTATTTGGAAACTTTAAATCTCTCGATGTATAATTGTTTTGGCCTGTGTCAGAATATTTTTAATTCGATTTACATAAGAAATTTGAAATTTTTTAAGTTTGTGTGATACATCATATAACATCATATACAACACAATTTCATAACAAAAGAGTCATGAATTGAGTATAATTTTTATAGCATAATTAATGTTATGACGACACTCACCAGTGCTTAAGTTTATTGCTGCACTTGCTATAATTAAATTCTAGCTCCTCCTTATACTTGAGCTCAGTAGACTCTGGCGTTTGAGTCACCAGGTGCCTTCTTGTGTTATCGAATATGGTAACATACGATAGTGGCAACAACTGATAGTGGTAAGATAGCGATATCCGAAGATATAGGATGACCCACACATAAGCAGTATCTTAGATACATTTTTTTAGAGATAGTGGGGTTGTGAATTGTTTTATTTGAAAATATAGATAAAGCTCGCCAACTTTCTGGAAGCTGTCTCTTCAAGATTTATCGGGTCTTCTTCATCTTCTTCTTCTTCTTTTTCTTCTTCTTGCTCGTTTGAATCGTGGAGCCCCGGTTTTATTTTATTTCTCGCATTCGCGAGAGAGTTTATCTTCTCAGGTCATTAGACACTTCAACCCTCGTCTCTTTATCTGAACTTGTAATATATTGACGAATCCGTGAAATTTACAAGTAATAACAATGTAATTTCGGTCGGGTTGAAAATAAATCGTCATGATGGGACTCGCGCGCACATAAATTAGCGCTTATTAAAGCAGTTGGTCCGTCAAATCATTCTCTCAGGAATCCTTTTAAATTTTAGTTGTATATTGATGGAAGTATCATAACACATAAAGTAACACAAGTACATACACATAAAGTTATACAGCAAAGAACATTTTGTACTTGTGTTAAAATCGGTCCTTGTTAAAATTTTGCTATTAAATTTTTAATATAAAAATATGTTAATTTAACATATTATGTTTATGTTGTCTGAATATTTTTGTTGATATTCAACAATGTCGATATTCAACAGTGTGTAAGTGTTAAAATAACACTTGAAAGTGTTACAATAACACATTTTATATTTCAGAGTCGATTAACGTTATGGATATTAACATTGTGTTAATGTTTGACATAATATTTGTGTTACTTTTCAACATATTTATCTTGTGTTAAATTAACATAAGAATTTATATGGACCGTTTGGGACATGTGAAATGTGTTAAATTTTACAACAAAATTTTTACTGTGTAGATTGACTATTCGGAAACTGAGATAATGATCGTAATTAAATAGAGTACTTTTTAATTTTTAAGATTAATATCCTCTTTTTAACTTCTATTTTTAATTTCTTCTAAACCACATTTAGAGTTTTAATGAAAAATTACTGTGATACTGAGGGCTGATATAGAGATATATAAAAAAGATTAATTTATATTAAAATAATTTCAGGATTATTAACCATTTAGTTATATAAATATAGCTATAAAAAATTTGCATTTTATAACAATACCTAAGACATATGTACATACATATTTAATTATTTATATACCACTTTCTATTGTGCGTGCACCTTCATTAGCTCAATTGACGTATAAATAAAGCGTTAATAAGAAAAAATAAATAAATAATATCTCCGTGTTTGTAATATTGCGTGTGTATTTGTCTTAATTTCACTCAAAATTAAAATTCATTAATTAAATAAAATTACAGGAAAGTATGTTTCTCGGCAAATGATAAAAACTTAAACAGGGACATCTTGATATCGCCATTGAATATCCAACGGACCAACTATCTCGATTCCCGCCGGTCCGGTCCTCTGGTCATTTTTCTCTTGCAGCGCGGAATTTGTTTACAAAAGCGAAAAGGCCGCGAAACCCGGCACGTTGTTTGTCGTCGTCGTCGCCGTCGTCGTCTATCCGGTCCTCTACGTGGGAGTGAGACTCTGGTTTTCGGAAATAACGATGATGCGAGCGCGATATTTCTGCCGGCCGCCAATCGCGCGTCGAAACTTTTAAGCCGATCATTTTCTGCCTCTATTTTTGCCGCTCATCACGCGTTATTAATTCTTACTCACTCTCTCTCCCTCCATCGCCCCCCTTCGCTTTTCCTCCTCCTTACGGTGCGCTATTTTCAAATCGCGGTTTATTGTTTTGAATGCGCGCTCACGCGCGGCACGGACATTTTCTCTGGATCTCGGCTCATTTCGCTCCGTCGAGGAACTGCCACTATTCCCGAAAGGAAATTAAAACAGTGGGAGATCATCTGAGAAACGATGATCATATCGAGAGAGGGAGGAAGGAAAGAAGGGCTCGAGGAAAAGAGAGAGACCGCGTTTGGATGAAGATTATCCGTTCGAGTAGATCGCGCGGCGACGACGACGACGACGGCGACGACGTCGTCGTCGTCGTACTCGCATCGTCGGCGTGTACGAGGCGAAAGGTGGGGATCTATTCATAGGAGTGACTCACGTCGGAGATGACGCCGCGAATAGTCGGACAGATTTTGCGCGCCGCGATCTGCGCTTTCGCCGTGTTTTCGCGAAGCTACTTCGCGCAGGGCGGGCGAATTAGCGGGGACATTATGGCGGATTTGTTTAGAATTTGCGCCGTTAATTGCGCTCGAAGGAAACGAGCGACCGATATTTGCGCGCTCGCGGCGATTCGCTAAATGTGGTTATTACATGATTCGGACGCGGGCTGTGACGTAACGCCGACGATTGCGATAGCGATATCGCAGTGCTGTACGGCGACGAAACTCTTTGAGATCGACCTGAAAAAAAAGAAAAAAGAAACAGGAGAGCGAAGGAGTCGTGCAGGCGTGAAACGGGGATCTTTCAGCTCGGTTTGTGGAACAAATTTGTATCATTGGGTGTCTGGGTCCTCGGACTTTCTACCTGAGGGGATCGTGATTTCGGAATCTTTAAATGAAATCCGCGATTTCTCACGTATTTCCACTCGCATAATTGCTGATCTTGACACAAATCACAATTTATAAACACGATACTTACTCAATTCTTACTTCGAAAAATTGGAAAACGAATTTGATTGTTAACGAGTCGTCGAGAGTTGTCCGATTTAAGGATACAATGCGCGACATATTTTCAAAACAATAGCAAAAGTGTCGACTGGCAATATTGTAAAATTTTTATAATTTTTTTCCTTTTTTTTTCTAAAAATAAAAATTCGATAACGAACTAGGTTATTAACGAGTCATCGAGTTGACTGATTTAAGAATGCACTGCGCGACAAATTTTTTGAACAAGAGTGTGATGCCAATAATATTATTGTAACACTTTTATCTCTATTCTTCACCTTTTTCAAAGATGGAAATTCAACGACAAATTTGGTTATCAACAAATCGTCGAGTTGTCTCCGTTTGAAGGACACAGTGAACGAAGAAAAAATTTCGAACAAGAGCTAAAGTGTAGTAACAATTATGTTATTGTAATATCTTTACCATTCTTATCTTCTATTGCAGTATTCAGCGATGTATACGCCGGCGTCACCTTTGACGTCGGTGGTCTACGCTGGTTATTACATAATTAGTAACGATTCGCGGCCGCCTATAAACAACGAGACGGATCGCGTGGCTCGTTTTGGCGAGGCTAATGCGCGTCTGCTCCCGGCCGGCCCGATCGCATTTTTCTCGGACGACGACGACAATGACAACTACGACGTTGTTGAAAGCATGAGTCACCGTGTATATCGACCCTACGGCATGTTTACGCTGGCTAAGCGCACGAACAGCCATATGTCAAAATCACGATTGCATAACGTATCCCCTGCGTCGCGTCTCTCTATCTCTCTTGTGGATATTTAGACGTGAGTCAGGCTGGCGGATTACGAGATTTTCCTATTACTTCGACCTTAACCCTTCGAGGTGTGTGTGCGCCGTCGATTCTTCTACGCTAATCAGCTTCGGGAAAGTGCACGAAGATCAGAGAGAGATTATCGTCGTCGGCTGGAAAAGCAACCTTCATCCTCGCACGAGAGATCGTGCGTTAAAAAAAAACGCTCAACGTTTTTTGACTTGAATTGTTTCTGTTAATCGGTTAGGTTTGATAGCAATTTGATATTATATTTGTTAAGTAATTTAATAATATTAATTACTAAAATTTGATATTATTAATTATATCGATTGAAATTTGATATATAAACTACTGCTTAAAATGTGATATTATTAGCCATTATTAAAAGCTCGATTCAGAAAATATACCATCGACTGAATGCAAGATGACATTTATAATAGTGTCCGTCTAGCTGACGTCCCAACTATTTTCTTCTTTGCGCTCTAAAGATGCAACTTTGAAAGCTGTACCACCGGCTTAGAACTTGTATTTTAAGAATAAAACTTTTGCAGCACGTAACTGAGCTCTACACTCCGAGAGTTTCAAACTTTCCGTGTCTGTTACTCCTTTTAAAACATATGAATAGAATGAATGAATCTATCAGACCCTCACACGCAATACTTCTTTTTACGTAACAACGATATTTCATTTTTACAAAAATTTAATCCCGCGTAATAATTTATTATCATCGTACATACGGCAAAAAATTGTTTTTCGAGCGTTCAGAGTCAATAAATGAAGCCGTGGCCGAGGCTTAATGAATTAGTCATCGCTTTCAGCAGGAAGGGGGGTTGCTGTATTTTTTCCATTGTGCGCTTTTCCATCCCCTGCGCCGTTTAAGGGTGCGACGACGAGAAGGAGGAAGAAGGAGGTCTAATCGAGGGGGAGCACGCTTCAGAACGTACGACGCATCTGGATCAGCTGTCGATGACGATTATTACGTATGAGTCATCCGATACAGGCTCGCTTTAAAATGTATCAATGACTAACGCGCGTCCAGCTCACAATCGGGCCCGTCTCCTCGCCCTTCGGCTCCCTTTGTGCGGCGTGATTCAAGTGTGCATTAAATCGCGATAAAGGATCTAAACTCACGGGCTGACTTCATACGCCGTGTATTGTGAAGCTCGCGGAAAAAAAGAATAATAATAAGCAGCGAAGAATTAAAAGCTCTCTCTTGAGCGGCGATTCGCGGTCGCACTCGAGAATTATCGAGGACGCGAGATTGCCGTGCCGGGGAGATACTAACTCGAGTAGTGCGATCGGTCGATTCGCTCCACGGTCGATGCCTCGCACGAGTCTTTCGTACGTGCCATCGCAATCTTGTCGTCGACTCGAAAATGCCATCGCGGGCACGCTCGCGACTTCGATTCCTATTTACACGCTGCGGCGCCGCGCAGTTTCGCCATTGCGAAATCGCCCGCGCGTTTCCGCGTGCTTTTCGTCGGAGATCGTACGCAAACGGTGTGTGTATTGACGCTTAATCATGCGACACGTGTCACAGCGCGGAATACTGTTTGCAGGTTCCCACCCGACGCGTTCGCACCTCTATCGCACTCCGTGCGAGCCGAATCTGCATTTACGCGACATTTTTGACGACAACGCATCCCGGGACGCGCTGTGCAATGAAGGAACGTGCAAAGAGCCCGCCGACGCATGGACCTCCCGAATTTAGAGGCCGAAATTTTTGCGGATATGTCGATTTGAGAAGTACGATCGTGGGGGATCCAAGGTACAAAAATCTGAATCGTCGAAGAATTAAAGACTGTGAGAAGGAGGATGACCCGGTACTATTTGAATATTAACATTAATCATATTAATATTGACAGTGAGAGAATGAGATTGTCCATCGTGTGTATCAGGAACCTGCCGAAAACTCGATCGTGTAACGAACGCCTTTCCACGAATGAATCGATCCTAAAAATTTGAATCCCCATGACTTTCTGTACAGACGAACTTTCGTGCAGTTCTCTCTCTCTCTCTCTCTCTCTCTCTCTCTACCCGACAACAAATCTCGAAATTTAAGGTCTGTTGTCATCTCACGCGAGAAGAGCCGCCGTGCCATTTGAATAACAATAGGCGACTAGAAGACACGGAATATATGAAACGTAAGACTCGCGTCAAACTCGAGCGGCGTTATCCTCCGTTGAATCTTGACGAAGTCGGGGCGCAGCATCTTGCAGACGACGTTTCTACACCACGACATTGTAATACGGTACCAGGTTGGGAGCGTTAATCGGCCATCGCAAGCAGCACATTCAGACGGTCGTTGACTTGAATTCCCTCTGAAAATATCGGATACGAGAGAAGGCGAGGAAGACGGACGCGCAGCCACAGCAAGAGCGAGCGACAGAGGGGGAGAGAGAAAAGAAAGAAATGAGGGTCAGGCGGGGTTATTAGCGCGAGATGAATCAGCGCGAGCACGCGGACAAGACAAAACGAGCGACCGTGCGTCCTTCGAACTCGTCGGAATTTCCTTGAGACTGGACGAGAGTGAGCGAGCGAACGAGCCAGCCATGGTTTCCTACTACGCTTTACGGATGAGTCAGTCGGTCGGCATGATTCCGCGGGTTATTCGTGGCGGGAGCGGAGACAGCGTGTACGCTCCCAGCCTAAAATAAAGCCCAGCCAAGTCCTCACAATCGGACGTCATCTCCGCGCGTACTCGGATCAACCCTTAGAACCGCCGGAAGCATCGACGGTTTAATGAATTCACCAGGCGTGCTGCACCGACATCCATCATCGTCGCGGTACATGCGTATTGAACTCTCTCCCTCTCGTATTGACGTCCCGAGACAGTAAAAAAGGTCATTTCGCGCGCAAAATACGTAAACGATTCCTTGGAAGTGTGACGGCGGCATTGTTGCCCGCGCGACATTGCGCAACTCTATTGCACGCTCTTACTTTCGTCCACGGTTTACATTCGGCTGACGTGACACGACAGGCCCGTAACGGCGCGGTTACCGATAACAGGATACTTCCCGAATTCGGCCGACTAATTGCAAATACGTCTATGCACTCATCCTTAGTCATAGCGAGCCTCGACAGAGGCTCCATCCGACATCGGTGACGTCATATCTATTGACCTGACGTCACCGTAAGGCTTCACGGAAAAAGAGTATCGCACTGATTCGAAGATTGCCGGTAATCAACGGAAAGAAAACAATCCGCCGTGTCGTTCGAAACCGCCAGTGATGATGAGAGAGGCTAGGAATCTTCCGAATCAGGTGATTCTTGGGAAACGCGGCAGTGTGCAAGAGTCGTTTACGTTTCGAATGACGAAGCAGACTAGAATTCCGAGAGTTCGAGATACAGCGGAGGCGTCAGAATCCATCAATATTATCACCAACCTTCGGATCCAGAGATACAAAAGTCCAAAGATTTTGAAGAAGAAGAAGATGGAAATTACCAAAATCGAGGAACTTTCGAAATCGTAAAGGATCCAGGAACACTCTTGTCAAAAGAGCGTGAGAGATTACTGCCGGAAGAAACAAATGCAATGATTTTTTTTTTTCCAAAAGATATAACGCATCGTTTATACGAAGAATTCCAGAATATCTCTTTTGTGATTCGAACAAACTGTATAAATTTTCTAATGAACGTAGATTGAGATTTCCTACGCTTGTATCAAACGGACGGTCTCTCGTGAGTTCGTCTAGATTTTTGTTCGGCAGGATGTACAGGATGTCTTGGGTTACCCGCATTTCCTTTTATCTACACATCCTTTGACCATCTGGGTATCGATTCAGGAGGAAATGTGGGAAAACCCTGGAAATGCCGGGACTTCTCCTGCGTATGTGCGTGCGTGTTTACGATAAGACTTGTAAGGAAACGCACCATTAAAAGAATCCGTGAACGAGAACTGTAAATCGGAGGTTAGAATTCGAGCAATTGGATAATCTGAAAATATCAATACAGAAAAAAAACGGTTTGGTTGAATTTACCCGAAATGGACAGATTGAAGTTTTGGTTAAAGCAAACGGAATTTCCGGTTGTAAGAATAAAATTTGACTCATGAGAACCAGAGGTTCTGTTTCCTTCAACTAAAACGCGTTTAGTTTGTCCATCTCAGGTAAATTCGACCACGCTGTTTCTTTGGTGTGCAATTTATCCTTTCGATTAGGTTTCAACTTGCAGTTAACGATTTTCAACCCTTAATATGAAGTCCGACACGACGACGGCGCGTTGAAACAACGGTAAGCTTTGAGAGAGGATTCTAGAGTCGTCCTGTTTTACCGTAAATTTGTTAGTATTATACTTGTTGCTGGCACAGAATTAAAAATTCTTTTGCATAATTAAGATGCACACGTTAATATAGACGTGGGCAGTTGATTTTATTCGAAAGACGGACAAAATTTAAAAAATTTGCTAACCTCCCGTTTTTCGAGTAAAATCAGCCAAAACTGCCGAGACGCGTCTGGCCTGTTCATTAATTCGGCCGATTCGAATCTGTCTTCTCCGTACAAAATCGTCACCGAGAAGAAGACGAAAGTCGAGAAAGGGCGAAGATCGATTTCATTCGACAGACAGCGACTCTTGATTGAACGCAGACGATACGGCGATCGGCACGGCTCAGGGTCGCGCGTACTGCTCCGACAGTGAGTCATACTTAACCGCATCGGGCGTCGATATCAACGACATTTACGAGCGTATGTTCGACACGCGTCCTTCCATTGGTCATCGAATGACGTGCGATTGAAAACGCCGGGGGACGCGCGGGAGAGAAAATACCGGCTGGAAATTGTTCTCTTGCCGATTCCCGCGAAAGAGAACTCTGCCCGCTGCCCTTCTTTCTGCATTGTATTTGAATTAAAATACTAACACTAAAATTTCGATCCAATTAACCGAATTTAGCTTTACTTTGATAAAGTTAATAATATTCTTAGAAAGAGAGAATAAATTCTTCTTTTGAGTAAAAATGGTAATGAGCTTTTCTAATATTTTTGACGATTATATCTCAATACTACTATCGAGAAAATATTCTCTATTTAAGATAACCATTACTTAAAGAAGAAAAGGATACTGAATAATTGCTTCTCGTCGCAGTGCAATAATACTTTTCTCTCTGCAGAAGCAATGATCACAAAGCTGCTCTTTTTGCTGTACGCAGACAATGGCAAAGAATCAGTAACCGATCATTAATTCGATCGATTCTTTTTCTATTAGATCCCTAAATTTAGGCCAATTACGTTGACAAATTACTCAATAACTGTTGTGCAATCGTTGCGTTGTCTGAACGCAGCCAATATATATCGTACGTCCGAATCAGATATTGAAATGCAGCCGAGAGACTAATGAGAGAATTTATTTTTCAAAAAAAAAAAAAACGAGTTCTCACTGGAGCATCGGTCGCGTAAGACGTACTGTAGAACAGACCTAAGCCACGTGTCTCACCTCTCTTTCTCTCTTTCGCGCGCGGAGCGCCGCACTCGTTATCGCATTAGCATGTGCGCGCGTCTTTTCTGTATCCTTGCCCGCGCGTGACGTGTCGCATTTAATAATTATTACTGCATTGTGTCGCATACGCGTGACGCGTGAGCGATTCTTACGTTGTTTTGCACGCGTGGTTTTCACACATCCGTTTCGATCACAGTCACATATGCGTGACGACTCTCGCAGCGCAGCTACGAGTTGTACGTCTCGTTGCTTGCAAAAAAATAGATGTAAATCGTCGCCGATGTAAATTGAATCGGGAATGAAGAATTCCTGTTTCCTTAGTCACTTGTCGGCTCGCGTGGAAATACGCGGCCTTCTCGGTCGCGGCGGCGATCGGTTAATTAAACTTTCCAGCTACGTCGATTGCATCACAATTTGCAATTAAAAAATGTATCGCTCGCGATAAAATGGCGATCGGGGAGCCGACGAGCCGCGGCGATACTCGCTCCGCGTTCCGATATACATCCGGCGTACCCGTCGAGAGTATTGCAAACAAGATCTGTATCAGTTAACACCGATTCGTGCTGTATTGTGCTCCACTTTAGTGATATCTGTGCAGATACTACGCAGATCTTATCTATCGAGAACGATACGTATAATTCTTAGCGTTAGCTGTGCAAGAGCTGGCGGCCGTTTCGCGCCCGCCGTATTTCAGTGGCCGGAGTGAAGCTGCTGCTGCTCCTCCTCCTCCCCTCTCGGTTCTATATTTTGCGACGGAATTCTATTTGCAAGGCAGCGCTCCGAAGAATCGGAATGACACTTATAGGCACGCGCATTGAGTTCTCTCGCGAATAGTAGACCGTCTGAAGCGGGTGGACCCCGCCGGTGGGAACAAACGCGCGAGTTGGCGGGTACCGAGTCCATTAATTCTGTCTCGCTACAATTTATTCTTACACTTTGGCCGACGATGATTCACGAAATGCATGATCGGTGACTCGCGGGGGCATCGCCGAATCGTTTATGATGATTATTATTGTAGCGTGTGCTCGTCAAACGAGGCGCACTGGGCGGGATAAGTGAGGATCGAGGTAGTTGCGGATCGTTTCAGGATGTCGATCGTGTAATTTTTCCCTAGGGTGGGAACGTGAAAAGTGGGAATTCCAGATGTCTTCGGATTTGAAGATTTTCATGAATTCATGCTAGAGGAGGAGATTCACGATCATTCCCTAAGGGATTTGTGAAAAGTGTTAATTTTCTGATTTGAAAACATTTTCACGTCCTCGTCTTAAGGAAAAATTACATGATCGATACGCAGGACTGATAGGCAGATTGACGGACGTGGAAATGAGAAAAGAAAAAATAAGAACGCGTCTCCAGGTGTCGAAATACAGAGATATGAGGGATCCTGATAGATAGAAGGACGAGACTCAACGTCGACGCTTCTCGAGGAACCATCGGTGACGGCGTTAAATCGGCCGGGAAAAGAGCCGCTTTACTTGGTTACATCCCAGATTTATCTTCACCCAGGACGAATTTACCGATAAACTTTTTTCCAGTTCCCGTTAAAAGAATCCAGACGTCGACCGAGGAGAGTCTCGAAGCGAGAAAACGCTTAGGGTGAAAGTGTTCCAAAGATATCCCAGAAATGTAACAACCTGGAGGTCTAAGACTGCAAACATCCGAGAGCTCGGGCAATCTTAATGCCACTCGGGAATCTCGACGCGACTGATTTCAAGTGCATTACCTCCTCTCGATGCAGAAAAGGATCGTTGATCGAGTGTGTAAGCAGGAAGGAATGTCAGGATCCGTAGACTTTGTCAGAACGGAGAATCTAAATATAAGCAGTGTGTCACTTGCTCGAAATGTGCACGCGGAACAGTTTACGAATTCCGCGTTGGAGCCGCGCGACGTCGCTCGCGTACGCAATGACGCGATCCTGAGGATCCTTGATCGCGGTGATCGCGATCTAACGACCGAGACCTTGAAATTGGACGGACAGAGAGAGAGAGAGGGAGAGAGAGAAAGAAAGAAACTATGACGTTCCCGTCGCAGGCATAATAAACGCTTCACTCTAAGAGATTAGTCACTGGCACCGGAGGAATTTCCATGCGTAGATACTTCGATGTTTAGCTCTTGAGATCATTCATTCCTGGAGTCTGAATCCGTCCGAGCTTAATCCGACGTTGCCCGATCGGGAGAGCGATTCTACACCTGGATACGGAGATCCGAATGAGTCAGAAGTTTACTGCTTGGACGATTTATCGTAGGAAAAGCTCACGTCAGATCCAAACACCAAGACAGCAAGAGCACTCTCTTACGACAGAGGGTAATTTTCCCTCCCTCGGGTCGCTCCTCGCCCCGAAGAACTGGAGCGTTCACGAAACGTCGGAAACAGAAATCCACAAAGGACGCGGCGCTAACTCGGAAGCCAAACTAAAGGTTTTTCCACACTACCACGAAAGCCTACAACATCGGAGGAGATAATTTTCTCCTCTTTTCTCACGGCGAGACTCTTGCGTTTATCCTCGTACAAAATTAACAAGACAAGACAGCAACCATAGGACGCTCCTTTCTTTGTCTATGATACTATGATACTATACTGAAATATTGCATAACGTTATATATCAAGGCTAACAATTATATTCGAATTTCTGAACATTCAACACATTATATTCGAAATTTTGAAGTGTGAAAATTTAAATATTCGTAACTGTTCGATTAATGAATTCTTCCATGTGGTAAGTTTCTTTCTAAGTAGTATTTATTATGGAAATAATTTTTTCTTGCATTATGTTACATATCATGACGAGAATTACGTTTATTTTAAGGCAAAGTTAATGAGATTTGTTGTTTATTATTTGTATTTTCTTCATTCACTTTGTTTTAAAACGGACAAATGCAAATTTCGGAATCGAGCTAAAGATACTTAGACAGTAAAATAGGACTTCAGAATCCCCCTAAGGCTCAAGGTTTAAAACGCTGTTGTAGTCCGGAACTTAAGAGCTTCGATATTTCGAATGGTCAAGTAGGATTCGAAAATACGACATCGAATTATTCGAACTTCGTCGCCTAATGTCGAATCATACCGAAGTTTCGGAATTTCGAAGCTATATCAAATAATACTACCCCTATTATATATATATCTCAATCTTGCAATTAATAATTTAGATTATTTTGCATCTTCCTTCTCTAAATAAGATTTTTCCCGTAAATAAGTAAATAAATAAAACTGCTCGAGTTACTAGTCGTATTAATAATGTTCAGCGTGATAGAAGAGAGAGAAAGAAAATATATGCTCCGACGAAGAAGTTCGAAAGAGTTAAGCTCGTCGGGAACATGAGTGTGTGCGCCCTTTGACAGGGCACCCGGTATATCCGTGTATGAAAGAACTAACTAGCTGCATCGCCGGCCGCGTAAAGAATTGTACACGCTCGCGTCTGGTCGCGTACGCTCGGAAACGCTCGGGCAACGATTCAGGAACGTCAGCGTGCGGGACGAGGGTTGCGGCGGGGCGGCCAATCGGCGCGCCATGGGATGACTCATCCCGGCCGGGGGCCTCATGTAAACTCTCTCGTGCCGTTCAGCCCGCAGTATCCCGCCAATCGTTGCAGGATCACGATCTCGGTCTCGCGCGTAAAGGACGAGAGAAAGAGAGCATTCAGCATAGAGCTATTGTGGCGCGCGCTCCTGCCGCAAGGACAATTTGTTGTTTCGAATTTTGTGTCAAATGGTGAGGTGAGACACGCCGACGGTGTTGATTTAACCATGAGGATCAGGAAGGACGCGCCTTGCCTCGTACTGCGACTGGTACCGTTCGAGAATCTCGATTCCTGGGGTAAGATCGATCGATCCCTTTTGTCCCGACGACGTTCTCGCCGCGATTTCTTTCGACCGGTTGGTTTGCAATTGTCGCGGCTTGCGCGCGCGAGATAATATCCGTCTCTCTCTCGGGGAAGTCCTTCGCAGGAATCGGTGTAAATGAAAATAAAGAGACGAAATGAGTCATCGGCGAGTGATCTGTGAGGTTTGACTCATCGTTATTGATTTGTCAACACTCCGTAAATCGCCGTATCTCGCGTTCCTCCGTTTGTTGTTTTGTCACTTGTTGCTCCGAATGTTGTTAACTGATTACTATTTCGGCATCGTACTCCTGAATCATCGCGCAACGATGACGTCAGGTTTGACCTCTGGAAGAATGTGGGTGGTATTTTGTGTTTGGTCGCGAGGTAAAAGTTTCAGCCGGCCTCTCGTAGGGACCGATGTGATGTAGGATGTCCAAGGTTTAATGACCGACAAAAATCGGCCTCTTGCATAACGCTCGTCTAATTTCTTTCTCCGCAAAATTTGTATCCCGCCTCCCATTGATGTTCCCATGAATGTTTACGCGTTTCTCTCGCGTTTAAAAATTATAAATTACATTTGAATTGTATGTCTGAGAAGATATTTTATCCAGTTTCCCCGCTGTGTGATAAAATAGGCCCTGGAATGCTATGCGTTTGGAAATTTTGAAAAGTACAGGTCGGGGCAATTAGTTGGCCCCTTGAAAGGACCTACTCGTAAAATTTGACTTATATCCAGGAAATCACGATGACGTCAAAATGACGAGAGAACGATTATAAGAACTCACTCTCCGATAATTTTCATTTTGACGCCATCGTTATTTTCTGTTCTATTTGGCCGCCTGTCTTCTGCTGTAATCCTTCGTCCCTTCGAAGAGCTCCTTGCGCACGTAAGACTATGCGGAACTACTGTTCTTCCTCTCGACGGCTCGTTATCTTTGGCAAATTGGAGGTCGGTTTTCCTCACGGGAAGTTGGATGACAAGTCTGTGCGATGTCGTGTAAAAATCGTCCTCGCAGAAACCCCGTTCCTTTTCATGGAAATCTCTCGCGTGTGAAATTCATAGCTGGACGATATCCATCTTCTTCGATCTAATTCTAAATATAATAAGGATTCTTACGTATACACGCAAGCTACAAGCAAGAGCTTGCGTTTCGCGACTGTAAATACTCTGAATTCCGCGTATTCTTTACTTGGAATCCTTGCTTAGGGACGTGGGGCTTGGAGTAACAGGATTTTCATCGGGTACGACGACCTTTACGCGATCGCCGCGTACACATCGTCTCAATCGCTATACCGACCCAAATAGTGTGACCCACATTTAGACTTTTCCGTGACGAACATGCGACTCTCGCAACGTTGTTCCGGAGTCTTCGACATTCTTATTTCTGAAACGACTCGACTTTACCCCCGACTCGCCAAGTTTCCATCTTAATAACCGCTTGTCCTTTCTTTGAAGAAATTCGAGAATTTCATTTCTGTCCCTGCGACGACAGTTAAACTTTACTCATTATGTATCGTGCGTTGAATGTGTTCAACATTAAAGTGATTAAAGTAATTCAATTAATAAAAAGTATTCACCTTGCGTTTATTTGAGAAATGTAAGTAATGAGTTGAGAAAATTATTTCTAAGAAATGTGTAGAATCCACAAACTCACACCAGGTGTATAAGTCTCCTTCCCTCGAAGTGTTTGTCGCGAGTTTCTAATTCCCACATTTGTGGTGAAGCAACTGTCGAGGATGGAGAGAGATAGGATAGGAGATAGAGAATCTAGAGTATATAATACACGAGGAACGAAACTATGGTTCACTTTGTAGCATATCGAAGTATCTCCGGACCTGTGAAAATCATCAATGCGCGGCTCTGACAGGGGACGGGAAATTGCGAAATACCAAGAATATCGCGACATCAATGATACATAATATCGGGGTGGTCGGTCTAAAGTCTCGAGCGTATGGAAACTATAAGTTCAGTTTTTCAGATGGTTATTTCAGAACGCGCGCGCGCGTTCCGCTATCGATATCGCACATAGGCCATCGTGATCTCGATTTGAAGTCGCGAGATCGAATCGCGAAGAAACATTCGCTAACGTGTCACGCTTCGACTTTGTTATAGTTTTCAAGTTTCGGCAAAAAGAAAATGTTTTTTTCCCAATTTTTGCCGCTGATTTTTCGATTTCTTACAGAAAACCTTCATTACGGAATAAAGTAAATGTGGCAGGTTCTGCCACCAAACACGCGTAAATTTTTCTAAACGAATTTTTGCACCCTTGAGACAAAACCCAAAGAAACCCATTTGAAAAAAAAAATAGTCTTAAATCAATAATAAAAATATGCATATATAAACAAGAATATTATAATATTCTTAGGAGATTTTTAGTTTTGAATTGAGTGCAAGTAATGCTTGTATCGATACAAACCAAAACTGGAAATCTTCTTAAAATTAGATATAATATATTTTTGCTTATATATTTGAGTATATATAATTAAGACTAATTTTTTGATTGGGAAAAAACGATTTTTTTTCGAAATTTTCGAACTATAGACTTTGCTATAGCATTGAGGAAAAAAAACAAGAGCATGTCCCACGGAAGCGGGTTTTATTTTCGCGAGTATTGTTCCTCGTCAGGACGCGTCATCGTCGTCGTCGTCGTCGCCGTCTCGGTCTCTAAAGTCGTGAAATCGGAAAGGAGCCTTGCCAACATTGGAATAATGATTGGCGACGACAGTTTGGGGTTGGTGGCCGCGCTCTGCGCGAGCCAAGCGTTCGGGAGGGAGAGCGAGAGAGCGGGTGGGTGAGGGGGGATAACGAGTGAGTCATCCGTTGAGCCAGGCCAGGCCTTAGCGGCCGCAGGTCAGGAGAGGAAGACAATTTTAGCCCACATTTCTTCCTTGCCTTCTCTCTCCTTCGCGTGCGCTCGCGCTTCCTTTATTTTTATCCCTCGCCGTTTATTCTCGTCTCGTTTCTTCCTTTCCACCAGTTTTTCGCCGCCGCGTTATCCCGTCCTCGGCCGCATCTGCTCCAGACGATGACGGCATCAACCCTGCCTTTGATCCTTGTTGTCGAGTATCGCTCCTGTGACGCTCACATTGCATGAGATCACGAGATCCCATGCGAATCCATGGGATCTCGCCGATTTTCCTGATGTGTCGCTTCGATAGTTCGAGTTTTCGAACTATCGGCTATCGAGATCTTCGTATCTTTTAAGAGGATCCTGGAGTCGTCCTGTTTTACTGAAAATTCGTTACTATATTCGTTACTGGCTACGCAGAATTAAAAATCCTTTCGCAAAATTACAATATACACGCTAATGCAGGCGAGGACGGTTGGCTTTATTCGAAAAACGAAAAAGGATTTTATAATTTGTTAATTTTTTTCGTTTTTCGAATAAAATCCTCCGCTGCATTAACACGTGTATTTTACAGAAGGATTTGTTATTCTATGCCACCAGTGATGAATATAGTATTAAAGAATTTTCTTAGTAAAACGACTTCAGGATCCTTTTAAACCTGCGAGTGGCTCCTCGAATCCTCGATAGGTTGCTCCCGCTACCGATTTTTGGATTTTCGTCGAGACTTCGTATCTCCAGATCGCGCCGAAAGATAAGATCTTTCGAACCTCGGATAAATAACGAAGAGCCGCGTTTCACCTCCCCGTGGCATCTCGCCTTTCTCGAGTCTCGAATTCCGCATCCTCGTGCGAAAGTTATATATAAATGATGATGCGTGGCTGTAATCTACAGTCCACAAGGAGTCCGCAAATACGACGGAGAACGAGGTTGTCGTGTCAGTTGTAATTATTTTGGAACACACGGGACGCGTATATACACCTGAGTTAATCAATAAGTTGTCTGAACGGGAAAAGAGTGCCTTCGAGCGCGACTCGGGCAGATATATAAGCGCGACCGACTACGTAATCATTGTCCAACGATACACTGAACGTCGTGCATACGCCGCCATGTGTTTGAGAGGAAGTACAGGATACTCTCCGTTAATGTGGTCCCATTCCATGGGTGTAATGACGTCGAAAATTTCAAATCAGGAAGCATTACTCATGACTGTCGATAATTTAACGAGTAGACAAAGATTCTCCAAAGCGGCATAAATATTCAAAAATAACACACCTAATTAAAAATTTTCAATGTTACTGTGCCTAGGGAATGAGACAGCATTAATGGAGTCTGCTATGCACGTGGCTTCGTTGACTTCCGTGCGATTTACGAATGGGGAAAATCGGTTTCCTAGCGAGAAATTGTCCTCGTGAATTTGCTCACAAGTTTGTGACGATAAATCGGTCCCGTGCGTACGATATATTATTATCATCGCTTAGAGTGAAACAATTATATGGCTCACCTTTATTGATCTTTCCTCATAATCGTGGACTTCTTTTTATTTTATCTGGATATGTTGATTACGAATAAAGTGATTGATGATTATTTGAAGGAAGATCGATGACGAAATTACAATTAAAATTAAATTCTATTAGTAGTTACGTATTAATATAAATTGCTATTTAATTTATAGATTTACTATTCATTTGTTTCTCCTTAATTTTTGGATATTAAGGCTCCTGGTCTCTCGCTGCAGTTGTCTTGTTGTAGATGACGTCAGAAGCGGAAAAACGCGTGCCAAAAATTCTTGCGAAATAAAAAGATACGTTCCTAAAATCACTCTTGTGATCGATGGGGCACATTTTTCAAATGATCCGGAAATTTTTCTTTTGCCCCAACAACCGATAAATAACCCTAAAATTCACAATACATGCAACCTTCTATTTTTTCTCTTATTTGTCACGTTAATTTTACGACCATCTGTTGAAATTATTAAAGAATAAGGAAAGTTTCCGGAATATTTTATAAACGTGCTGGAATCGATCACATGCGTGTCATTTTATGGACACATTTGTTTACTTCAATCGTATTCCATAAGTAATTTCCGATGTTTCTTCGCTCCTGACGTCATTAATCAAGGTAGCTGCTGGGAGAAAAAACCGGAACTCTAAATTATATAAATTACTGTTAATTCTGGATATTAATTGCTATATAAATAGATGATACTTTGTGAATGATACTTTGTGAAAAAAAAAATTCATCATGTTACAAGTCAGTAAGGATTCGCTCGTTTTCAGGTGGACACCGCGAGTTCCACAGGCGACATCGGGAACTATGCGAGGACACGCTTTTGCCGAGCGGCGGCGGCAACGGTGGCGGCGCCGATCCCTCGGCGACGACGGTGAGCGGCTGCACGAATGCCGGACTCGGTTGTCCGGTGTTGAGCGTCTCCGTCTTACCCACGCCGCAGCCCGCCGACATCGACAGTCACCCGGCGTCTCGTGTGCTGCCTTTCCTCTACCTCGGTAACGGCAGGGATGCCGCCGATCTGCAGCTATTACGCGCGCTCGGCGCCACCCGGGTACTGAACGTCACCTCGCAGCTGCCCGGCTACCACGAGGAGCGGGGTATCACCTACAGACAGATACCGGCCTCGGACTCCAGTCACCAGAACCTGAAGCAGTACTTCGAGGAGGCGTTCGATTTCATCGGTGAGTGGCGAGTCCCGTCGACCATACCGAGAAAAACGTACTTAAAAATTTACTTGTAAAGCTCTCTCATAAATTTTTATCATTATGGCGGCGTGTAAATTCTTAAAAAAAAACTATTTCAATGAAACAAACCTTGTATTCTACAAATAAATTTTTAAATGTTTCTCTCTGTGTGCTTTTTCTCAGTGTGACTATAGCCGTAAGCGCTCGACGAGTGCTTGTAGATAATAATAATAATCTTTATTAACGGAAAGCCTCTTGAGTATATAAAAGAATAATAATTATATAGTCGCAGGATAGATAGACAGGTACAATAAATTACACTGAGAAAAGAATAATTAAAAATTTATTTGTGAAATATAAAGTTTATTTCACAGAAATAAGGTTCGTTTCGCAGAAATAAGGTTTATTTCGGTAAAGTATAAACCTTATATCCTACAAATAAATTTTTAAGTATTTCTTTCTCAATATAGAATAGATGATTCATGAATAGTATGTGACTAGAAATAGACACAAGTACTATTTGACTGCACGTAAAATTGAAGTAAGTGGTGTATGAAGAAAAAAATCAACAGAATTAAAGAGCGATTAGTTGTGATACGCAATATATCAGTAAATGAGAGATAATATCTGATGTAAACCGATATAATAAGCAGAATACTGTCTCAATGTCCTAGAGGAGACATTGAGTCTTATTCGCATCCAGTAATTCCAGACAGTTAATATAATTAGATTATGAATAAATATAATTATTCGCAACGACCCTCATGAAGAAACACCCGTCGTATATTTCGTATATTTCGATCCACTTTGGGTCCTTGAGACGACGAGAGAGACTCCTGTCCGTTTCTTCTTTTGAAACTTGATATCCGACGTACGAGGATCTCCTGATCCTCTTAGGCCAGGTTACATCAAACTCCGATTAAGCTAAGCGGCGATTAACTTACTGGGTCACCAACTGAAATTTCTGTTGCAGACGAAATTGAGAGAGAGAGAGAGAGAGAGAGGAGTTAAAAATTTCAGTTGCAACCCTGTAAGTTGATCGTCGCTTAGCTTAGTCGGAGTTTGGTGTAACTGAGCCTTAGGGTTTTTCATCGAATTTTGATTAATCTAATCGACGATTTAAAACCGTTGTTGGTCTCTTAATCAAACATCACCTTGCTAACGCACAGATAGAGATTGTTAAGGCTCGATTTTCTCGAACGGCCATATTGGTTTTATGATGTCATAGATGAGAAATGACATACAGTACACTTTCTATATTATAATATAGAATATAAAAATAAAGCTCTATATAATTTATTTTTTAATTTCCCTTGAAAAATATAATAGTTTCATAATCCTGCAAAATATGCGGCAAACTGAGCTGTCTCTCCGATATGACATGTAGAATCGCAAAATAATTCCTGAAATAACGAGTCATTTTTCAGCCACTGTCAGGCGGCTGTGACAGCTGAGATGGCTGAAAAATGATTCGTTATTTCAGAAATTATTTCGCAATTCTATGCGACATATCGAACAGACATCTCAGTTTGTCGCATATCTTACAGGTTTCAGGATTACGAAAATATTATGTTTTTTAAGGAAAAGCAAAGCTGTGTAATGCAAAAAAACTGATTACATGATATTCCTTGCCTGTGACGTCAGGAAAGCAATATGACTGCCCGAGAGAGCCGAGTCTTAACTTGTCGATCATCGTCGAACGACAAGTTACAGAACTGGAAATTGATGTCGGCGGTTCTTATCATTATTCATCGATTAACTAAGAATCTTAGAATGACTGTCAACTAACTCTGATTAAGCTAATTGATAAATAGCAATAAACATTACTAGCACCAATCACCGCTTCTGTTCAACTTGTCGTTCAGGAATAACTGAAAACTTCACAATCTCTCTCTCTCTCTCTCTCTCTCTCTCTCTACATTAGCAAGATAAAGAAGCAGGTAACACCAATTTTGAATCGCCGATCAGCTTGATCGGACTCTGGCGAAAGACACCTTCGACCTGGAGCGGCGCACCGTCGTCGTCGATTGTGATTGCGTCGCTGATATCCTTGACACATCCGGCAATCCTCTCGGTGTCGCGGATTATCGACGCGCTCGTCATCGTCGTTAAGCGGCTGTGATTTCCACAATTGCCGGTGCGCCGGCAGATTTCCTGCCGGCCCGTTCTTCTTCTGCTGCTCCTTCCGGCCGCACCGTTTGTTCCGTTACGCGGCAAGTTCGGTTGAAACGGAAACAGGGTGTAACCAGGCGTTTCCGGTGGACCATTGAACCAGAGCGCGGCCGCTCTCGCCGGCGGGCGGGCGGACGAACGAGCGAGCGAGCGAGCCAGGAGACCAGAAGAGAACCTTCCATTCATGAAAGCATGAGTCATGCGCGCGCGCGTGTTTCGTGAAACGTAAGAGGACTCCCCCTTCACCCCCTGTGTCTGTGCTCTACTCTCTGCCCTGCTCCCCCCCCCCCCC
>NW_014557517.1:643958-686225 GCF_001313825.1 Dinoponera quadriceps | reverse complement strand
CCCCTCTCTTCTTTTGCGTCGTTTCTCCTCTCGCGTTTACACGCTGTTTATGCGTGCGCGCATCTGCACGGAGGGGGATTATTGTGCGCGGAGGAAAAAGCAGGGGGCCGTCACAGGCGGGAAGGGGGGCAGTCGTGCGTGGCGAATATAAGGGCTGGAAAAGGGACGGCGAGGAAAAAAGGAGAGGTGGTGGCTGCCTGCCCCCCTGTGCGTGCAACTGGTGGAATGCCGTTGAACAAACCACGCGGGGCAGCACCCCTCTCGTTCCCCCGTACGTCCGATTTTAGTCTCACGGCTCATTTTTGCGACAAATTAATTCGCGCGTTCGTACCCGCTCGACTATCAGCTCAGACAAGGTGTGCCCTTGACGTCGGGACACATAATTATTTTCCTCTTGTTACGCACCTTTCTTTCTCTTCCTTTTATACGATTGTACCCGGAAATTTCCAGTCACATCTTGCCGGTCACTAAGGGCGGCATTCACAGTCGGATCTTTTATTTAAAATCCTCTTGAGTTTATCTTTAGATGCGTTGCAGCCGATGAAATATTCACTACAGTATCTGAAGATGAGCTTAAGGCAATCTTGAGTGTAAGATTTGACTATGAATACCGGCCTATAATATATTTTGTTTTGTAAATGACGCACAGTCAGCGTCACGCATGCTCAGTCACAAGAAGGTTGCAGTATTTTTTTTTTATTTGAACTATTACACGATTTTTAGCCTTTCACGTGTATACACTGAAAGAAAAAATTGCTATGTTCAAGTAAATATTTGCTAAGGAATATTGGAGTAGTTTATTTTATTTGAATGAAATAAATATTACTTTAATGTAGCATACTAAAAATGCTACAATGTTACCTTGACAAATATTTATTTGAATGTAGCAACTTTTCTTTTCATTCTAAGAAATGGTACATGGCGCCGATCGTACTCGAGAGGATTTCGTGAAAGAATATTGGAATTGCGAGTTTTTGGTTTTTTTTTTTTTTCGTCAGTTTTTCGTCAATTTGCGACGAATAGAATTTTCGTCACATCTTTCGCATTTTTCGTCGCGAATTAGCGCCAATGAGTTACCGAGTAACCGAGCTGTTTTTCGAGAGTAAAGTTCTCAGAGACCCGCGCGCGATCGTAAGGCCGATGAAAAAAATTCCAGTCACTTGTCGAGCGCGCAGTCGAGCTCGCGCAGTGCGACAGAACGTCTGCAAAGTCTGCATAGGATCCGGGCGATGCAGTGACTCACTGGCGATACGATAGCGTCCCCCATGCATTGCATAACCAAGTCGGCTGTTCGGGTTTCACGGCTACTTTAACATTTCAGCGTTTACGGCTCGCCTGTATTTTTTGTAGGCGTGCGAACCGCTTCCGCGTGACTTTCTCGGAAAATTTTCCGGTCTTTCGAACCAGCGGAAATCCGAGTGTCTCGAGTTTCCACGACGGGAAATAAAATTTCCCTGATATTCGTCGACGTTCACTCAATTTTATCACATTCTCGGCTGTCATTTCTTAACATCGTTTCTTTATTGTTCTTTTCCTAACTCATTTCTTGACAATTGTGTCTTGACAGTCATTCCTTGACTGGTTACATTCTTGACTGTTCAATGTATCCATACTTTTGTGCGACGAAGTTCTCGAGGAATTTAACACGTCGACTGCCGCGCTGAATTTTCACTGATTATTTTAACGCCCAACAAAAGTCTGATTTACCAAAGACGATTAAATGTAATTCGCTGTCATTACGCCGACTTATGACGAGTTCTTGTTGTTGGCAACTTTTAAGAAAATTTAATCGACCGACTAAGCTTGCTTCCCAGCAAGAAACACGAGTTGACACAAGCCTGGTTACATCATCACTTATTCTTATTTCGCACCTGGCAAAGAAAAAGACAATAGATGATATAACTGGACTTGGTGATGGAGACCCTTAGTGAATATAACGTTCGTCGGATCTAACCCGTAACTTGTCTTGGTGTTGCAGAGGAAGCGCGAAAAGCCGGCAGCAGCGTGCTGGTGCACTGTCAGGCCGGGGTGTCGCGTAGCGCGACAATCGCCATCGCCTACATAATGCGGCACAAGGGTCTGTCGATGGTGGAGGCGTACAAGCTGGTGAAGAACGCGCGTCCGATCATCAGTCCGAACCTGAACTTCATGGGGCAGCTGTTGGAGCTCGAGCAGGGCCTGAGGGCGTCCGGCGGTGTCGGCAGCTCCGGAACGTCGGAGGAGCCCGCGACGGGCTGCCACCAATGCAGATGGAGTCACCAGCCCAACAGCGAAGAGGTCACCTCCGGCTGCAGCGTCTGAGGCCGGGTCCTCTCGTATCTCCTTGAGAAAGAGGGAGTCACGAACCAGCGTCTCAACGCGGCGCAAGTTCCGCAAACATATCTCGAGAGGCCGAGCGCGAGTGTCGACGAACGTTCTTCCTGCGCCTCTTCGCGACGGCGGCGGCGACGACGACGGAAAGATCGGTATTGGACGGTCCCATCGTTCTCGGAAAACGCGCGGGGAAGATCCCGCGAATCACCATGAGAGAGTCCCCTCGATATCCGCCGGCTTCTCTCTCTCTCTCTCTCTCTCTCTCTCTCTCTCTCTCTCTCTCTTCCANTCTCTCTCTCTCTCTCTCTCTCTCTCTCTCTCTCTCTCCCTCCCTCCCTCGAACTTCGTATTTTTCGATATTTTAACCGGCGCCTTGTCGCGCTCGCGGGATCTCGGCATCTCTCCAGGGTCGGTGTAAATCTTGAGATCTCCGCACGGTGCGACCGTCCAATTCAAGACGCCGTTCCCACAAAGCAACTCACCGGTCAAATCGAAGGAGTGGACGTACGAGAGAGAAGTACACGTTCTGGCGAGACTCGATGTATCATCACCGTCGACGAGAGAGAAAGAGAGAGAGTCATTTTGTGTCGCGATTCTCACGGAGAGGGAGGACGTTCCGTTCGCGCGAGTCGGGGGTAACTTTGAACGCGCTCTCTCTCTCTCTCTCTCTCTCTCTCTCTNCTCTCTCTCTCTCTCTCTCTCTCTCTCTCTCTCTCTCTCTCTCTCTCTTCCAACTTTTCGATGACGAACAGCAGCAGCGGCGCGTCGAGGGACGTTCGCGCGAGCGACGAGCGCGTACTTGTACTTACGACACAGTGTTCCCTAAACACGTCTGGTCGAGTCAACGGGGAGGCGAGTCGGAGGCTCGCTCTCAAGCAAGCGATCGAGCATTCTTGCGTTTCGTTCACGGTGAGAGGAAGAAGGAAGGAAGACGCCGGCTCGTCGGTTTTATAAGCAGCTCTTGCGATCCGGCGAGAAACTCGAGAGAGGAAATCTTACCAAACGAAAGTCCGTCCTGTAAATCTGCTGTTCTGTAACTTAAAAACCTCTCACACAATTGCAGCGGAGAGAGAAGTTCATTGAGCGCTTAGTGAGTTGGTCTGTTCCTTATAGTTGCATTACCGAACTGAGGCAAGAAGTCCTCTGCTACTGGAGTATTCTTTTGGGTTGTTGATAGATCCAAGAAAATACACCAATCGGAAACAGTAATCATTAAGCGCTCACTGAACTATCTGATCTGTTCTTTTTCGCTGAACTAGTTCGAGAAATTCACGCATACTGAAACGTGAAAATCTCGTACGCTTCGGTGTGTACGTAAATTTCTCGAACTAGTGCAGCCGCGGTTCAGCTAAAAAGAGCAGACTGATAAGTTGTATGTTGAAACGCAGCCGATAGTCCAACGGGAGGATCCATTTTCCGAAAACGAGTTCTTTCATTGAACCATCGGCTGCGTTACGGCAGCGACTTATCGTGTGACGATGCCTTTGCCGTTAAAAGTTGCAGAATATGCCCTATCTGGTTGGCCGCAAACGAACGATATTAATTATATTAAGCCGGTGATCACCGATCTCGCGTTGGAGCATCGCTGAAGGTTATAATCCGCATTAACGATACGGGACAGGGCGAATTGGAGACAGTGTAGCCGCTCATCGGAAGTAAATGAAATCCAAAAATTCATGCGCGTACGTGAAACCTGTGTTCTTCCTACCTTCCTGACAACGCTAGAGCTTGCAACGGGTAAATCGCGCCGCTTGCCTCTCGATTGACTTTCCGCGAACCAGACGCGAAGTTTTCTGCTAGAAGAATAATCGTCCGCACGGGTAAGATAGCCGTCGAATAAATGTGCACGGGGGTGTCTCGGGAGATTCTCCAGTGCGTGAGGGACTGAGGGAGCCACGATTTTCGCAGCGGTCGAGCACAGCGGTAAATTACACTTCCTTCAGAACTTTTAACGGGGAAATTTTTTATTTTCGCGGACAAGCAAAGAGAATATGTCGTCTCTTGTTGATCTCTCAAACGAGCTTTTACTCAAAATTAAGCGTCTGTCTGTTAAAAGGGTAACATGCAACTGTATATATAAGAGAATGTATGTCCCCGCTGCTAACGTGCACTCCCTTCCTCGGGACACCCTGCGCATCAGGATCACGTAAAACGGAATGTTATTTTAATGGTGATTCTATGGATGCGGAAGAAACTGTTCATTAAGTAAGGTTAAAGCGACCGTTGGTTAGTGACATTTGGATAAACTAGAGAGTGAGAGAGGTAGCGGAGAGCGAAAGAAAGGCAACAAAAGGAGGGTAAAAGTAGCAAAGGAGACGGGGGGGGGGAGTTAGATACATCAGTATAACGGAAGCGAATCGATCGAGACCGTCGATACGAAAACGGGAATTCGCCAGTGTTTACGTCTATATGTCGATATCAACGCGGTTGATATTTGATAGAAAAAAAATAATATATCGTTCACTGAAGGTAAATAGTTTAGCTCGTTAAGCTCCCTAGCATTTAAGGATCTGGTTGAGGTCCAACCATCGTGATCTAGTCGTTTGTTGGGATGAGATGATACGTTACGATGCGAATAAGAGACGAGAGGAATCGCGCGAGAAGCCGCTCTGTAACTTACCACATGGAACCCGCTAGAGTGGAGTAATTGTAAGATCGTAATTATTAGACGATAAGAGGCACGAAGCGTGATAGGTGGTACATCGACGCACTTGGGGCGCTGAAATTTCCCGTGAGAAGGGAAACTTCGCACTGCGAACCCTGGGGAAAGTACAAATTCACGTCCGGGAGTTCACGTGTTCCGGTAAAAAATCTGATCGTTCGAATTCCGAGGTTCGCTTTCGAGTCTCGGAGACTCAATTCCGCGTCTCGACTCTGATTTCTCGTAATTTGATCGCAATTTGCCGTTCGCGATCTCGTGACGATGGGCGAGGAGCGGGATCTAATTAATAGCGAATTCGGTCGCCCACATTATACCGGATCGGTAGAAAACTGCTACATGCTGCTTGAAGCCGTTATTGAATTGTAGAAATACTTTGAATAATCAACACGTTCGCGACCAGAGTCACACATGTATGACGTGCCGATCTTTCAGACTCATCTTTACTCCAAATTTTCAGTTTTATTTAAGTGTAAAATTTTCAATTTTACTTAAGTATAAAATTTAAAATATTTTATTTATATATAAAATATTCAATTTTATTTCTACATAAAATTTTCAACTTACGTGTAAAATTTTCAAAATTTTACTTATGCGTGAAATTTTCAGTTTTTCTTCATTATTACATAAATGTGACAGCGATAATTTATCTCCTTGTATTCACGCAAAGAACAAAAAACCAAATCTGTTTCACACAATTGCAGAAAATCGAACATAATGTGAGAAAAGTTTCCCAAATTAGCCATGGTCGCGAACGGTGTTAAATATCAAATCGTCGCGTCTTATTTAGCAGAACATACATCAGTTATTGACATCATCAAGAACTTTCTTCTATGCCATCGACGCTTCATATACTACAGCCTTTGGCGTGTACTTTGTAGCGCGAATGATCGAATTCACCGTGAGAAGATCGAGGCTTCTTCTCTCCGTCTATCTCTTTCCCATCGCTTTCGTTTCTCGGAGATTCAAAATCGCCCCATATACAAGCGCCCCACGCGCGTCCATCCAAACGAAAATCGCCCTTAAACGATATATATATATATATATGAGTATATATATATATATATGAGTATATATATATATACACACGACCAAGCACGAAGTGCTCGAACGAAAGGCTCTCGCGTGAATGTCGCAGCACGTTTGCGGCGAATGTGTGAGATGCCGGCGTGTGACCACGATCTCGCATACGTTTTAAACCGACCAACGGAAGATCACACGCGGACGCCTTCGTAAACTTACTAATCACCGACAGACAATAACTCGGCGGCGAGCGGCCGCGGATCGTGAGATAGAGAAAGAGCAAGGGGGAGAGGGAAGATCAAGTTCCTGGAGGATCGCGACGAGTTCGCTTAATTGTCGATCAATTTCAAAGAACGGTACATATCAGCGAAAGCGTTGCCTTTGCGATGAAACGACACAGAGTACTGAGGAGAGAAAAAAATCGTAGTGAGGCGCACGTTATATGAAAGAACGACTTAAACCAATTAGTTACCTTGCCGGCGATCTAGAGCGAAGGAGGAGAGGCGAGATAGCGTGCGTGTGTGTGTGGTGTTGCATCATAAAATACACGTATTTCTTGCGACGAGCGAGGCAGACATACAGCGGACGAATACGACGATGCTCGCAATAAACGGTTGCGTTAATCAAAAAGGAGCGATAACGGTTAATTAAGAGATCTATTCTTGTTCACGGAACTCGTCGCGCCCTGTTACCTCCCTTATCGCTTTCTGCCTGTCTCGAGAGAAAGAGGGACANGGGGGGGGGGGGGGGTATATTTCGCACTTTCTCGAAAACGATCTCGATGCCACGGCCCCGAAAATAGAGCCTCCCGATTAGATAAAACGAGAGGGCTCGAGAGCGCCAATCAAAGCGATCTAGCGGCACTGATTTCTTGCACGTCGTCGTATCTCCTTCGATTGTTGAGCAACGCACGCGCGAAGGGTCGCTTGTTTTTTTCGAGCTGACGGAAGGGCGCTTTTTTTTAGATCAGCGTCTCTCTCTCTCAAGAGAGAGAAACACAGAGACGCGAGTATATATTTTAGCGAAGTAGTTTTATACACCGCGTTTTCAAGAAGTTACGCGTCGTAAATTCACCGAAGGTGAAGGCTCGAAACCAAGATATCGCAGGGATATTTTTTTTCTTTTAACGGAACGAGAGTCGCAATGATTTCACGTATCACACACACGCGTGCACACGTGCGAAGTAACTCGAGGAGGATCACACGCAGAACGTAGTAGATTTCGGAAAGACGAGGCGAGAAAGTTTGAGCGAGGGAAGGAGGATTTTTTTTCAAAGTGCGCGGAAACAGAGAGACCCCTGTATGATCGGATCCCAACGATTTGTAATTGTACAGCTACGTAGCGATTAGGAGATATTAGCGTAAAGATGTAACTATATTGCGTGCAAGTATTGTATTATATTAAAAATTTATTTAGTTATTTTATGAATAAAAATGCAAACTCTGCCGGTTCACACTGGAACAGCTGCGTGTTTCTCTCTCCCTGCGCACATGGCATCGCCCGCCCGTCCGCTCTGCCCCTAATCCGTCTCTTTCTCTCATTCCCCGTGTGTGTTCCGTTTTAATATTATGTAAAATTATATAAAAATTACTAAAAAAGCCGGCAGCCATGATATCGACACAAATGTTCGATTCTACCCCGCGACTACCATGTTGTGAAGTTATACGAAAACATAACGACACTGTGTTACGCTATGTCAACTGTGTCTCTTGCTGGAAAATTCCTAATAAGTCCGCGGTAGGAGAGACGCAAAAAGCCTTTCTTTCTCGACATCGATCGCATGCATGCCCCACACCCACGAAAAAGAGGACTCGAGGGATTCGCACAATGAATAAACATTTGCCGGATAGCCTGGCGAGATAAAAGTTCTTTCTTTAAACAATTTTACACACTCTCGTTACAATGTCCCGCGCGTTACACAAGTTGCCGCGGAGCTTTCCTAATGAAATGCATTTAATCAATCGTTACAGAATGATCAGAGTCTCTATATGTACATAGAATTTTATTTTTGTACGGCTCGAGCATAATAATAATAATAATAATAATAATAACTATAACTATAACATTAATATATAATAGCAATATAATAATAATAATAATAATAAAATAATTCATGTAATCTTACATCACCGTGTGTTGCAAGTATAAAACTTACGTAGAACATCGATTCTTACAATGTTACAATAGAAAACGGTTTAAGTCGAGTGATCGGCCCTTCTGCAAGGTGTTTCATATGTGTATATATCTGCGTTTGCCCGCGTGTGTAAGTTTTTTTTCGCGTGTCGTCGCGCACACCGAGAGAAGGTGTTACCGAATGAGACGAAAGACCGGCGATTATTAATCAGCGATAGAGAGAGAGAGAGAGAGAGAGAGAGAGAGAGAGAGAGAGAGAGAGAGAGAGAGAGACGCGAAGTATGCATATATGTATCTCGGTAACAACGTGCGCCTGTGCCCGCGACCGAAGCTCAGCAAGAAGTGATCGATTCCTATCGATTTAACAGTGTCCTCTTTACAAGGTGGTCTCTCTATTGCTTTTTACAAAATTTATCTTGTCCCGTGGCGTTGCGAGCTCAGCCTGAAAGAACGCATTCGCGTCTGCCTTTTCCCGTAACCGGCGCTCGCTCTGTGCGACTTTTTTTTCCTTGCTATCGAGAAAGAATCTGCTGCTTTTAATGACTGCATCTGCGATATACGCTAAAGTTAGCTTTACTCTACTTAGGTATGTCTTCTTTATTGCCTAGGATGATCCACAAATCATGCATCAGAGAGGCGACGGGGGAAATTCCCAAGATCACACGACGCGAATATGCGCGGAACATTGTATGGCATACTGTACAAAGGACTTAAGCTCGGCCTACAATGTCCTCTTTGCGTCTTGCTTCTGCCTTTAACATGGTTCGCAATAGACAGTAGGAGTATGTTTATACGAAGGAAGACTAAGAAATTAACCAATCATAGTTGATTATTCTTCTTACATTCGAATATGATTGTCAATTCCTTATTCTTACTTCTCACGAACATACTCCTACTGCCCGTTGTAGACTACGCTTTTTACTTCTTGTTTCTTGTCTCCTTGTCGCCTAGAATCAAGAAACGTCGTCATGTACAATTTGTTTCTTCTATTACTTCACATGGACCAATCACAAAGTAAGAGTTTTGTTTTCACAGACACTAAATGCATGATATTCTTTAACCGTTTGAGTGCCACGGGCCTTTCTCATTTCCCGATCGAAACTTGCCAAGCGGCGCGATAGCGCTTGTTATATTCCGTGTCGAAACTTGCCAAGCGGCGCGATAGCGCTTGTTATATTCCGTGTCGAAAATTGCCAAGCGGCGCGATAGCGCTTGTTTTATTCCGTGTCGAAACTTGCCAAGCGACGCGATTGCGCTGTTTTCAGCTTACATGCAATAATCATTTCATATCTCTTTTTACCGAAGATTGAAAGGTCACCGTAAAGTTGTGCATCGAGAAAAACCGAGCCTGCTGTGATTATGGGCTTCGCAGCCCAGAGCGTTGCAGTTTTCAGAAGAGAACAGAAGAAGCGCGATCGCGCCGCTTGGCACTCAAACGGTTAAGGTAGTCTATATTCATTGGCTTAAAATGATACGCTCGTCCAAAAAGTCCTCGTCCGATGTTTATAAAAGCTCTAGTCCTATTGCTGTCTAATGTAATGTAATATATTTTTGTGCCTCTTGTGCTTTTTGTCGCCTGAGATAAAAGTTAACGAATTACGGTAGAAGCAAGCGACAAAACACACAATTGTCGGTAAAACAGTACGTCAAGAAGCACAAGAAATAAAAAGCAAGTATTTAAAAATAGTAGCACAATTCTTTGGAATTTGGAACATTCAAACATTTCAAACATTTGTAGATAGGTAACCAGAAAGCCTCTAATAGAAGAAAGACGCCAACAGGGTCACATGACCAGCTACCAGCTCTGTGATTGGCTAACTGTAATTCCTGCTCCTGTGGATTCAGTGGAGCGTCTGTGTTAGAAACTGTTAGACACTGAAATATATTCATACAGGAAGAGGCATCGAAAAGTGAAGACAGTGAAGCCGACAGAGAGGCCAACTTGAGAGCATCCTTTCTTTGTAATATGACGCGTCATACGCGTCATAAGCTCTCTTTAGAAAGAGATGGGTTGCTTCAATCTATCTGTTTCAGGCACGTTTTTCGTAAATAGGCGTTATATGGCACAGTGCCATATATAAGTATACTTATATTTCAGCGGTTAGAGAGAGAGAGAGAGAGAGTTAGAGAGTCAGTAGCTGCTGTGTGATTGGCTGACAGAGTACATGGTTCACGTGATTCTGTTGGCGCCTCTTTCATACTAAAGACTCTCCGTGAATAACCGATTCGGATCGATGTTTATAGGACATTTTATAAAACATTACTTCAATTTATATCCGAAACGTGCTCCTTAAGATTGTACAGTATGCCATGTAACACCCTGTATATACTCCCGATTTATTGAATCCAATATCTAGACTCTTAGATCTACGTCTAACTTAAGTTCCATCGACTCCCGCGCGAATTACAAACTAACTTGACCGTATATTCTATTAAGTCTTTAGCCTTTCGTTATCTTTAGAAGGAAACAAAAAAAGATCAAAGGGTCAGCACGATTCCCGCTTTATCCCACAACGTACCCGCCGAGAGTAACGAGACGCAACGCGGAAAGAAATCCCAGCGCCACCCATTTATACTTTGTTAAAAGTATTGAAATAAACCATGTGGTTTATGGAGAAGAAATATAAACAATATCTCGTGAGAAAGGGTGGTGTTCTCGACGAAGAAGGAACAAAGAACAATCCTCGGATCACGTTGTGATTTTTGCTTTGTGCGAAATTCACGAGAAAGCATAAAGACATCGCAACAACGAGAAACGTCGAGGTGTCTGATGCGCGGAGCGCAACTTTTAGGCTGGGTTTACAATAGGTGCAGTAGGCCTTTTGCTCTAAACGCTAAATTGTAACGTAATTTCCAGCAAAAAGCCTTTCCTACGTTATCAGACGTTGCAAAATTTTAACGTTGTACGTCACTAGTCCTACACTTGGACCAGTATTTGTAATTTTAGCCGGATGAGTAACCCCCAGATCTTTCATATACCAAAAAAATCCATATAAAATGTCATCTGTCAAAAAAAAAAGAAAAAAATTCGTAGATATATTTAACATCGTCTTCAGTTTATTTTCAGATATTGTACGGCTTCTTTTATTATCTACGAAGCTTCATAGCCAGTAAAACAAGCCGTACAATATCTGAAGATGAACTGAAGACGAAGTTAAATATAAGATCTATAAATACCGGGCCAAATTTACGACTAGCGACGCCCGACAAACGACGTATCGTGTAACAGGCTTAAATTATTACGACTTTTAGGAACGTAGGAAACTGTCAAAAATTATATCTTATTACTTGGGGTAGAAAAAGCTAAAAGACCGTCTACAATAGTAAAGTATGCAGCGAGATGTAAGCAGCAAGCTAATTGATCAACCGGATTCTTACAGTCTAAAAATAATCGACTGCGATTGATCAATTAGTCTACGTCTTATTGTACTTTACGGTTATTGTAGACAGTCTTTAACACGCATGACACGCAGGATCCGCACCATTGTATACCTTGTTAGCAGCGCGCGTTGGTGCGGATCCGCGTCCACAAAAAAATTCGCTCGATTTAGTATTAATACAGTGATAAAGACATATATAAATTTCTGTAATGCTGACCAGTTATTTACACTTGCAAAAATCTCACTTTAGTACCATGGAGGACCTTCGAAAATTTAGCGAGCAGTGAACGTGTTAAATGCTTACTACACCTATCGCAGATCCGGATTTACCTCCGCAACCTCGCAACTTTTTGCGAACTTTCGAATGAGAGAGAGAAAGAGAGAAAGAGAGAGAAAACGCGAGATCGTCTCGCGTTCCGTATACGCGGAGAAATACATCGTAGAGCGCAATAATATCAACAACAATAATTAAAGGTATAATCAACACGCGTGATTTTCAGTCGTTTGCTCTGCGAGCCGCGCGAGCTGCGTGACGATCACTCCGACGAGCGCAAAACAATCGAAAAAAGAAAAGAATTATAGCGGGCTAGACGAGATAAGAGAAAAGAATAGACGCGATGCGCGACTTATGGTTCATCCTGGTAGCTGCTCGGCGATTATCGTACGGAGCGCAGAATCGATAGGGCTTATGTGATCTTTCGCGACGGGCGAAGGAATTCAATTGCTGGCTAGGGCGGCCATCGCGCGAATCAACGTGGCGTTCTCCTCACGGAGCCGCTCGCGCTCCACGGCCATCTCGTGTTGTTGCTTCAGCAGACGCGCCTCCAACGCCATTATTTTGTGGTCCCGATCCTCCAGGAGGGACAGCAGCCTCCTGTTCTCCTCCTGCGCCCGCTCGATCAGCTAGAAAGCGCCGAGGTAATTGACATTTAATGAACAACAGTGTATATTCCATTCGTGATGTTGAAAACGCTCAGTACGCGCGGGCATTATCAATAAATTTATTAATAAATAAAAATGTATTAATAAAGAAATAAAAAAAAAGATATATATAATTATATAACATAAAGCTGTTAATATAAATTAATTGATATGCAATTAAACTGCTTTATTAATGCAAATTAATACATAAATTTATTAATATAAACTGACATACAAATGTATTAACCCTTTGCACACGAGGGCTCCGCTCCGAAGCCCTCGAATGCAAAGGGTTAATATAAGTCAATATGAATTTACTAATTATAATGAAAATAACAAGTGAGAAATTCGTGAATTTATAAATAAATTCATTAGTGAAATTTCACTTGTTAACGAAGCACCCACCTCGTGCGGATTGTCGCCTGTTGGTGTCGGCAATCTCGGCCTGCCAGTCGCGTTGACGGGTGCCTGCGGCTCGTGGTTACCGTGGTCCGATTGATTGATGCTGTCGGATTGGTTGAGGGAATCGAACTCCTCGTCGTCGGCCTCCAGATCCGAGTGACTAAAAAGCACACGTCGACAAACGTGTGATTACGTCTCGCTCTTATCGCGTCCGCTGGTTTTACAACTCTCTCCTACATTTAATAACTTGCATTTCTGCCGATTGCATTAGGCACGACCGTCGATGCGGATACAAAGGATATATATCGGGTGTGCTTTAATTCCAGCGCGGAATATACCACCGTCGTCGTTGCGCCGTAATCAAAGAGCGTTCCTGCTTCTCGATAGGAAGCCACGATCAATTGGGAGTAGCCGACGAGGCGTATCTCCAATTAGAAAACCAGGACACAACCTCGTCTTCAATTGAAATCTAATCGGGCTCTCGATCGTCTCCCGCATATTATATCCTTTGTGCCGCAACAAGTCCTTCGTGTTCGGATTTTTCTCTTTTCTTTCTTTTGCCGGTTGGATAGATCAATTTCTCCACCCGTCACCGTATCCGCTCCGCGCATTACAACGGTCGGATAATTGAGAATATCATCGATTACATAGGATTATGTGTACGTACATCGGGACAAGACGACGGATCCGCTAAAATGTTCGTTAATCCGAGATCCTACTAGCGCTATCGTACTTCGTACAGGTCGTGCCTAATCGTAGTTTCATGTGTTTTACGACATGGCGCACTTACCAACTGTGCCTAACTATACATGACCTGTATGAAGTACGGTAGTGCCTAGAAAAGCAATCGTGATTCATTAAAAAGGACAGTCAGACAGACAGCTACTGCGCTAATCACACAGAGATCGCGCTATCCAATTATCGTTAATTACGTGTGAAGATACCTTTTGTTTCGCCTCTGCGTGTACATTCGGGCGGTCCGTTCCTGAAACATGCGCGCTCTTTAAGCGACCAGTCGGAGGAAGAAGTGATGAAGAAAGAGGAAAGAGAGAAGAGAGAAATACACTCTATCGATCTGATGTAAAATTGACGAGCACTCAGCCGCTGTTCCATTAATAATTCCTCTTCTTTGCGAAAATTGTCAATCGCACAGCAGTTGCGTAGCTCGCCATTTTCTCAATTGCCGTTCCGATAATCAACTAATTTCCCGATCGTGACGTTCCATCTCGGAAATTCTGCGAGTTAATTTCAAGCCTTTTCTCTCTCTCTCTCTCTCTCTCTCTCTCTCCCCGCCATCTCCCCGCTCTCTCCCTCGCACACGTAAGAATGTAAGAAGCTGGCGTTGACTGCACTTACTTCGATCAATTCGTGATCAAGAAATTCATTGTGATGCGTGTTGTGCTTAGTTTCGAGGCAAGTGCCGCTAAGTTCTTCCTCGTCCTCGCCCGTACTACCACCAGTGCTCTGAGAAATTATGCGTTTTACCAAATGTCGCAGACATACACTTGTATACAACATTTACACATGAAAGGACAGGGTAAGCTATCCCATAAGTAATAGCGGCGTATCGCCTGTCTTAGCATTACGATTCGAGAAAATGTCTTTCACTATCTCAATCAGGGCGTCTACTCAAGCCTGAGGAAAAAACTCCCTGAGAATTCCCGGACACTTTCCAGGCAATTTGTTAAATTTCAGGTAAAATAAAAGTATTTTTAAATATATCTTGTAAATGAATATATATATATATATATATATATTATATATTTACCGGAATATATATATATATATTTACCGTGCTAGAGTCCTTAATATTTTCCGTTCATAAAAGTTTATAAATCATAAAATAAAATTAATGAATAAAAATAATAGAGTGGAAATAAATAAGAATAGACATGAAAAATTAAGAATCACTCGAGTTCCAATAATTGAATTTGAAAAACGGTTTAAAGAAACTGTGAGGACAAAAAGAAATTAATATTTTAAATAGTTTACGCTGCATACAAATTTTCAGATATTTTGTTTTCAAAAGTTACAAACAAAACAATTATATGATGCATAACCGGCATAAAAAAAATCAACTTTCATAAAATTGTTACAAAATATTAAAATAAATATCTATCTTAATTAGACAAAATTTCCCCCCTACACGAAATCGTTGTCTTCAATACTGAATACCGGATTAGTCGTAGAATCAGTGCGCTCTCAACATCATAGCAATATAATTAAACATTTAAATTATATACGCAAGTATGAAACAAAAGAGAAAAGTATTATAAGCATAAAGAAATATTTAAATTCCCTAATTTTCCCAGGCATGAACAAATTCCCCGGAGAATTCCGGAGTTTTTCCAGATTTTTCCAGTAGACACCCTGTCAATTTCGACCAATACGTTAACTTAATTCATCTCGTGATACCGATAGAGACGAATAATGACGATGAATAATCCGGCGATCAGAAAGCTGATTAGAAAGATATTTCCCATCGAGATCTAAGAATGACCGATAACTTATCGTCGTTCTTCTTATAATGGATCACTCGTCACCGCGAACATCTCGAGGCAATTTCGAACGATAGCCACCCTCCCTCTCTCTCTCTCTCTCTCTTTCTCTCGCAATCTTTTCTGACTGTCGAGATCGGTCATCTCTTCTCGTAATAGAAATTCAGTCACGGAGCGCTCGGCGACCTTAAGGGCCTATAAGTGAGAGTTCCAAGTTCTCAGGAGTTGCATCGTCACGATGCAGAAGCATCCTAACGTCGCGCAGTTACTTATGGGGTGACTGACGGGTAACAATGGCGAACCTCTGTCGACGGTAAATGCACGACCCCTGTGCTACGCCGTTTTTCTCGTAGTTTCCGTCGATCACGTTGCTGCTTCCCCTTGTTTATATGCGTTGGCCTGTGCAAACAGGATACGACACTAAAGACACTAGAACCAGATCCAGAAAGTATTATTAGGCAATTACGTAAAGTTCCGTGTATCAAGGATGTTGGCTAATGGACACTCCAAGCACGATAATAATGAGAAAGATCGTTTTTCTTTTAATGGTCTCTCAATCGGTTCCACAAAGCGCATGCGACCGCGACGATACGTACCGGCCGGTCACGCGTTTGTCCTGCTTCCTGATGATCGGCTTGCTCTGCAGGTTTTCGTGCTCGGGCGGAAGCACGGGATTCGAACTTGCATCGTAAGCGCCCTGCGACTCCTCCACGTCCGGTGTGCTCTCTGAAAAGTGAAGCATTGCGAGCGATTAGTGATAAAACCGGCCGAAATCGTTAAGGCTCGAGTAACAGTGAATCATGACTGTTATCTGGACGTTATCTGAAAATTGGCCACAATTGTGCAAGAAGGGCCCAACTCACAGTAGAGTACCATTTCGAGAAACGTGAAAATGAAAATTTCACGCATGATTCGAAAAGTATAGACACAAGGTTGCTACAGACCGGGAAGACCGGGAAAAGTCACGAAAAAATATAAAACAACCTGGAATTTTCAATATTTTTCTCACAATTCCCTCAAATGTCCTCAATCTTTTATATTCTTTTTTTTCAATGTTCATTTATTTTCCGTCGGCCTGAATTCGCATTCAGGATTATATTGTGTTACTAAACTTTTAAGTTTGCGTTGTTCTTCTAATAATGCAAGTTACCTTTCGTGCAATCGCTGCTTCTGAACGTTAAAGTTTAAGATTACATATTACTCATGGAAAATTCTCCACTGTCATCTGGAAAATACGATAAAGTCAGGAAATTGCAAAATATATTTTACGTGACAACTCTGAAGTAGCACTGAGATTTTACAATCGTTCAAGAGAAGTTTATAATCCATCTTCTTCTCTTTAAGGATATTCATGACAAGCTTAACTCTGAAAAAAATTGGTACAAAAGACGCAATCGGTAGAAAATGAAAGCAGTTTTTTAAATTAATTTTAGGCGTCCATAAGGTTTGGATCTTTTTGCTTTATATAGAAAAACGTACGTAAACTGCCTATTAACAAGAAAATCTCAAAACTCATAATTTTGTGGGTCGGATCCTTCTTTCATAACAATATAGCTTGGCTCTGTGTATTGACACACAGTCGGAATGTCCTGGAAATCATTAGCGTTAATTACAACTGCAATTTAGCTGTTTTGGAAAATTACGTTAGTTTCCTATTGCAATAATTTCGAATAAAACGCTCCGAAAGCACCGTAGCCATGTCAAAGTCACCCTGGTTTTAATCCGAGCTCTATGATTTGTACTAATTCCGAACGGTACTTACTTATCTGACAGATAAGTTATCATATTTACATTTCAAATTTACACGTGAAACCTCAGGAATCTACGGACTTTCGCGACTCAGGAATTTAAAGAGAGTCTTAGGTTTTTCTAAATTCACAGCAGCAAAATCTCCGAGATCCGCATGATTAGAGATCAGGAAATTTCACATTTGCAAGCGTACTTCCGAAATAGTCCTACACGCACGTACTTTGAAAGCTTATGGAAGACACATCTCCTGTCCTCGGTGGGCCCACCCGAGCCCTGGCGGTTCTGATCCTGGACCTCCTGGACGTCAACTCGAAGTCGTTGTCGAAGTCCTCCTGGCTGACGGAGCTGGAGGCCATGCCGGTGACGTCGCTGCAACGGGGAGGAATATCTCGCTCGTGAGTCCGCACTCGCGGCACATACAGCACTGTCAAGAGTGTGTGCAAAGAGAGAAAAAAAATGGGTCCTTACAAAAAATACCTGGACATCTGAACAAAGGGGTAGGTTGTGTGACGTGCGATACCTGTGGAGATGATCGTCCCCGCAGTCCTGTTTACTGGAGCCTAGCGCTCAGATTTTTAGGCTACCGTTCAGGACTCGTCTGAGAAAAAGTGAGAAGGAAGAGAAGTCGAGAAGAGAGCTTGAAGAAGAAGAAGAGAGAGAGAAAGAAAGAGAGAGAGAGAGAGACGAGCTCGCGTGCGAAAGAGAAAAAAAACCCCACACACATACATACATACGCGCGCGCGCGCGCGCACGCACAAAAAGAAGCGTGCGCAGGTAAGAGAGCGAACGTAAAATCGAGAGCGAACTTGATCGAGGAATCACCTGAAGAGGAGGCCCTCGGCTGCCGATCCGGTGACTCACTCCGCCGACCCGAATGAAGGATTGACAGCTGTCAGCCGACGTGAACGACGACCATAAACATCGACCGGAACGAGCCAAACATAGTTAGAACGTAGCCACTAACTAGATCGACGTATCGATCGTCGCTGCTGGGAAGGCAGGCAGGTCGAGGGAATCGAGAAAGGTGCTTTTCGTCCGCCGTAAACTATACACACTACCATGGAACCTACTAGTAACTGCCAGTAACTGCTGGTGACTAGTCTCCCTCTTTCTTTCTCTTTCTGTTGATAACCGCGCTGCACCAGGCCCGTAACAGAGGGGTACCCTCGAGGCCCGCCGTGCAGAAAAGAAAATGAATGGTGTTCGAAAAATGACAGAAGAGGTGTTTCAGTGAGGATGTGTTATATTCTCCGAAAAGTTGGGTTTCATGGGAAATCTGATAATTAATAAAGGTAAACTATAGCTGCGTTCGGTTTTGCAGGTCGGTAACGTCGGTTCACTCTTAAGATTATTTTGAGATAATTTTTATCCAATGAAACGACTTTGGAGGAACCAGAGCGAACCGAGGCTCCAATTTGCAAGATCGAACGTAGCTATTTGAAACATCAACTTTGTCAAATTACAAGTTATGTGCGATTGTGAGAAATTCTTTGTCTACGTGTATGAATATAATATTAATGGTAATGTAGCATTTAACGTATTTTCTGAATTATTAGTTTAACCTGACGGAAATATTTCTTGGAATATTTTATTCCGTAGAATGGAAAATTTGCATGGAAGGCACGAGCCTGCCGAATTAGTCACGTGGGTGGCATTCAAGCGTGCGCACAAGGTCCCTCGGAGGAATTTAACACACTACCGCCATCCAGTTCTCTTTCGTTTATAGGTCGGTGAGGGTCGGATTTTCTGATGCAATCCGCCGCGGTCTGTGTACATCGTGGGAAATTGTGAGAATTGCTACGTCTCTCTCGTGTATTTCGCATCGCTTAAATCGCCGGGAAAGCTGTTATTTTCCTGCCCTGAGGAAAAAGAACGCAGAAAAAGCAGCGAAATGACGGAGGAAGATTCGGTACGTAAAGTATCTCCGGATACTTTGTAACACGTGTGCACGGTTGAATTGGAATATCTTACCTTATTGTTTCTCCGCAATTTTTCCCCGAGAAGAATCTCTCCCGCTTTTCAATTTTCTAATTTCCAATTTTTAAATCCCCTTTAATTTGTCTCTTCGTACTGCGTTTTTTATTAGAAACATTCGCAAAATACCGTAGTTTGTACATTGGTATTTGCGAAAAATTTCCAGGTATTCGATCCCAACATGAAGAAAAAGAAGAAGAAGAAGAAGATCACCTTCGATCTCGACGCAGATCTCAATGAGGGAGGCAGCAATGATGATGCAACGGAAGATACTGTGGATAAAGAAAATCAAGAGCCCGAGTCAGCTGCTATTGAGGATGATGGAACAATGGACTTGGAGAACTTTGGCAAAAAGAAGAAGAAGAAGAAGAAGGTGTTCAATTTCGACGAATTAGAGGCAACTTTGCCCGATACAAAGAAGGAGGTGAGAAACAATTTTGGGGACCATAAGCTTTCATAAATAGCTTTTGTACTTGCTATATTTCTTACCATCCTGCTTATTTATTTCATTTATATCCTGTTAATTGTTAAATTAACTGTCAAATGGTTAAACAGGAACCTGTGGAGCAACAAACAGAAGAAGTTGTGGTGGACGACAATTTAGACTTAGATATGGACTTCTCCAAGACTAAGAAGAAGAAAAAGAAGAAGAAGGATCTCGATGAATTGGTGGCTGAGGACGAGCGTAAAGATACTGAAGAGAAAGATAATGGTACCATAAGAAATCACTTGCTTTGATCCTCTTTGTGTGTCCAGTTGTTCATATTATTCAATATTTGTTAACATGCTGCACTGAATCTGAGCGAAGTGCAGAATATGGTAAGGCATCTGCTTATCTCTGAATTAGATGGGAACACAATTATATGGCAATTATAGTCAATATATCGAGTACACAATTATCTTCCAATCATTCTTGCATTCACACATATTTCATATCAATAGAATCAGTAGTTAAACTTTCATTAGTTGTTTCATTAATGAAATATACATTTCTTCTTCCGCTTCTTTTCATCCCTATTATGGATGCGATAAAAGTAGAAGTAAAATATCCATTTATTCCTTCCTCAGTGGAGGAGGCGAATACATGGGAGGCTTCGGACAGGGACTACACGTACGAGGAATTACTGACTAGAGTATTTACCATCCTGCGAGAGAAGAACCCCGACATGGTAGCTGGTAAGAAACAGAAGTTCGTCATGCGTCCGCCACAGGTGGTGCGTATCGGAACGAAGAAAACGTCTTTCGCCAATTTCACCGAGGTACGTATCGTGACGAGAATCGGGCCGGTTGTTTGAATGAATTTATCTAAAGACGTAGCAGAACCAGCCGAATCATACAAGCATCTACACTTCGCAGATTTGCAAAACGTTGCACAGGCAACCGAAACATTTACTGGACTTCTTGCTCGCCGAGTTGGGAACGAGCGGCTCGGTGGACGGTAACAACCAGTTGATCATCAAGGGTCGTTTCCAACAGAAGCAAATAGAAAACGTTCTTAGGAGATACATCAAGGAATACGTCACGTGTCACACATGCCGCTCGCCGGACACAATCCTCCAAAAGGATACCCGGCTCTTCTTTTTACAGTGCGAGACCTGCGGATCGAGGTGCTCGGTCACCAGCATAAAGTCTGGCTTCCAGGTGGGTTTACCTTTTCTTACCGATCAATTAATAACGTGTAAAGCACGCATTTATTTAATGTGTAATAGCGACGAAACAGTCGTTCATATCTTACATCGAAGTTCTTTCGCGTCTCTTTCAGGCCGTCACAGGGAAGCGTGCTGCTATGCGTGCGAAAACTGCCTAAACAATCATCCACAAGAGTCTCCTCGTTCTTCATTTTCGCAAGATGCCTGTTGTGCTTTATTTGTTGAGAGAGTGCAGTCCTATATATAGAAGAAAGAAGTTTGGACCCTTACCAATCAGGAGCATCAAATGAATAAAAGCGTAGCGTAAGAGAGCTGCTGGTCGCGAGTTCAACGCTATGAGATATCAATAAAGCGATTGTATCTTNGGGGGGGGGGGGGATATAGGAAACGTAGGTGGTATTAGAAAGTATTAGATAGAATATTAAATTATTGTGAATTTATAGATGAATTTTTTGCTATAAAACAGAGCACGTAAAGAAGAAGAGGATGAGCTTTTTAACAACTTGATCTATTAACGATTTTAACCGATCTCTTCATTGAGCAAATTGTGAGGAAGTTTCCGTTCTTGTTTGACGCTTCGACCTATAGTGCCCTTGAATTTTGTAATCTCGGATTTTTTAGCGTCCCGACGAATCTCCAACAAGTCTCCCAATTAAATAAGGAATAGTTGAAGACTTATCGAAAAAATATATACAATATCTGCATCAAGCTCGTCCGCGGGCGCGGTTTAGATATAAAGTGTTGAAGAGTACCTGATCGTTATTAAACAATAGGGCTAAGCAGTAATTTGTTACATTGTCTTGTCTTGTATACAGTAACTTCGGGAGTCACGCGTGTGGCGGGACGAATTAGTGAGATCGTTCGTCGAAAACGACGTTTCCTTTTTTATAATCCGACTACTTCGCGGTATAGATTTTGTATGTGTCGTGCGTGTGTGCGTGTGTATTTGTATTCTTTCGAAAATCCAGCTGGAGAGAGGTCGGACAAGTTTCGCTTTGATACGAGAGTAACATTTTTGCAGTGCAATATTGACACACGTTTTACTATCTCATAGCGTAACCGATATAGCATAGCATAGCGACGTGTACATACGATTAAAATTGACACACATTGCTAGAGCATTTGCAACATTTTTGTAACGTCATAACCGACTAGTCGTAAAAGACTTAGGTAAGCAGCCACTGTAAGAGGTCGTGTAACCTGTAAGAAAGAAAAACACAGCGCGAGTATAATTCGCGACAATTCATCGATAGCTTCGTCCTTTTCCTTTTACACAGGACCAAGTAACTAAGTTAACCGAATTGACTTACCAGAGTCGAATCCCTTCGACGCTGCAAATGCTCGCGACGTTTCATTGACAACGTCCCCCTGATATCGTGTTCAAGTTCCTAAGAGAGAGCGGGCCGGTAATGTGTGTGTGTGAGAACATGTTCGTCGACTTATACCTTATCACGAACACCATGCTCGATCTTAGCGCGACTGTTATTCCGCGATGTACTCGTCCGTCACTCGGCGTCGACAGCACGTGGTCTGAAAATAGTAGACAGTGTTAGCTGAGAATCTAAATCAGGGTGTAAATCGAGGAGTTTGCCGGCGAGCGAGCGAGCGTTCCATCGGGAGTTTTAAAGCTGTTCTACGATGTTCGTAAGGACATCCTTGGCCGAGTGGCCGGCTTATCGGTTCGAGACAACATTTCATGCCTTAAGCTGGATCTATAGCAAGCTTTTAGCCTTTTGTCCCGAGCACTGAATTCTAACGGAAGGCGTTTCCAGACGTCGCGATTCCTGAGATTCAAGCGTCATTACCGATTTTTGGCAACGCCGGAAAATCCCCAGAAATTGCGTTACATTTTATTGCTCAGAGCTGAAAAGGCTGAAGGCTTATTGTAGATCCGTTCTCAGCAGAATGACTGACTTACTGACGTTTATGCCATAAGTCTGTCTTAAGCGAAGCACAACGACTGTCTCTCGAGTCTTAAACTACAAAACCGTCCTGACGATAAACTGCTATGTAATAAAAAAAAACAAGTGATAATTTATACAAGGATCAAAGAACATTGCCTTAAAATTAATATGCGAGTAATAAAGAGGACAAATAAAAATTAATGATAATTTAGACAAAGATTTTAGGGCGAAAAATATTATCTTAAAATCACAAGTCGGCCACTCTGCTACAGTCCTAAGGTGACTTTCACAAACTGCGGTTAAATTCAACCGACAGTTAACGATCAATTACATTGATCAGTTTAGCTAATTGATCGAAGAATGTAAGTTTGTAAGGAAAACGCGGTTATAAAGGCCTGTCTCGATGTAGTGGGCCGTAACATAAGAAGCGAACATGAATTATCTTCGTTTAGCTTCTCATATCACGGCTCACTATAGTCTTACGGACTTCTGTAGAAATGGCTTTTAGAAAATCATAGCGGACGAATGTGCGGGATAATTGTTGCCAGACACACACAATAAGCGAAGTTCACTGCGAGCTCACCCTCAATGTTCAGGCCGGCCGCCTTCAACGAACGTCGTTCGTCTTTCAGAACCATCGATTCCCAAAAGTCGCATGTCTCATTCGATCCGACGGATCCTCGTACAGGACGCGAGATCGTCGGTGTGTTACTTCCATTTTTTTTTTTTCCCTTTACTAATCTCAGGCCGCTAGCGAGTCAATGTTGTTTCGCGAGAGAAGAACGTACCCTGGATGCGGGGACGTGCACGGTGTGGAATATTTGTTCTCCCATTAAGGTAATCAGTTCCCGATCGACCAGGTCCGATCCTCGCGTTTTGATACCTTCCACGTCCGCCACCTTCGATCCATTCCGTCGTGAGGACCCTCTGAAGTGAGGTTGCAAATGAAAAAAAAAAAACAAGGATATCGTATCCACCGTTCGCGCGAGTACGGCTTTAGTTGGTGCAGTCTGAGACGATGGAATTGAACGATCGTGTGGAACAGCGGCAAAGATAATTGTTACGCGAATCATCGCGTTTCGAGGAGTTTTGTACTCGGTTTGCCAACTTGGTAGAATGATAGATCAGCTATGAACATGCTTATTGGGCTCTGAATAAACAACCCGACCGCTAAGGTCCCAATAAACTTTCGGTACATATGCATACTCGAATTTCTTCAAGTTTTCGACGCATCGCTCCCGGTTCTTCCCTCCGTTCTCCAGCTCCTTCGCCGGCGTCCCGAAGAGGAGCTCCTGGAAAATTCGAGCGAGAACGTGCCAAGAATTTTGTCTTTCCTAAATCGGGCACGTTTGATTCGTCAGGTAAATTCCCGCGTACAATAACGATAAATACGAATTGTTGTTCGCTTACATCGACCACTCAATGCAAATCAAATTTCGAGTGTATGACTAAAGCGAACAGCTACGCTTTCATGTCGGACATTAATCGGTCCTGAAGATTGATGTATTGTACTTCGTGCCCGTCTAAAGTTATGCCTTTGCATACCTCTTCAACGGATAAAGATCAAGAAGAGATAAATTAGCGGTCAGACAAATTGGAGTAACAACTGCGTGATACTAGGAAATATTTGAACAAGGCTTGGCTAAGGCGTTTAAAACAAATAGATACATGCAAATGTATATTGTAAACATATATAAAATAAAAAGAGGCTCTCATGATATACAATCAAGTTGAAGCTTGGCAAGTTCTGCATCGTCGTTGAGACTGGCGACATTCTATAATAGAAACTTTCTCGACTCTAACTTTCTATAAAGCCCACATCTCTTATCTTTAGATCTTTGTCATCTTTGATAACAATTAAGGCTGAATGAATGTGTTATCGCTTTAAAGTAAAGAATATCAATTCATAAAACCTTTCGCCCTGTGCCGTTTTATATAATTGCAACGAATAAGATAAATTATGCGCCGCCTAGCAGTGGAAAACCGACATCGTGAAATCAGACGAATATTTCTCCCGAAACCAACGCTGTGAAAACAGGCGAATATTTCGTCTAAAAGTAGTATCAAAGGCACAGTGTCTTCTGCTATAGTGTCGTCTGCTAGAGCGATTGACAGATCGTCGTTTGCTATATCAGGTGACAGCTTCAAGGCGGTGAGTAGTTGAACAACTGTAAAATTTACATACGCACATGTAATTTTGTCATATCTAACCTTTGACCATCTACCGCGCATGTTCGTGAATCGGGTTTGCTTCGTCGTATATTTCGTGTGTTTTGAAATATGTAAGAAAAAAACCATCCAATGGCCGATGCGTGCATGACGTTAACCTTGAAAAAATGCTACTCACAATTTTCTTTTTCTCTTACAGCGTCGACTTTGCTCCTCCTGCCAATCAGGCGTCGGATGAATATATTTTCATTGAGATTCGCGGCAAAAGCATTATTCTAAATCATGCAACCGTCGTGCAATCGAACTCCCACATTCACCTATGACACGAAAGACCTTAATTTCGTTGTCAAATCGTGCGAAAAAACTGAGGCCCCGTTTGATGACATTTTGCGGCGGAAATGGCAGCAGGCTGAGGAAGCCAAGCTCTTCCGATACGCTTTAAATATAAAGGACTGTAAAATATTGAATGGAAGATACAAGTTTCTGGCACAGGTACGCTTAGAATAATGCCGGTTTAAGACAATGTTTTATGCCTGAAATCTTTGTCCTTAAACAATGACTAATCAAGAAATCATTAATATAACGTTATTACAATGATATTTTATAACATGTAACGTTTTCAAATGCGTAGTTCCCAATGTTGCACGTGTCATTGTTAACAATTTGAACCAAACATTAAAAATAGTATCTCCACACTATTATTTTAATATTCAGGGATATTATATTATCGAGTAATAGTTTAAAAATATTTACAAAATATTATGTCAAAGTATTTATAAAGTCAATGTTTCAAGAAGATTGATTTAATGTTTCTTACTTACTGGATATCCTATGTCTTGAGTCTTAAACTAAAAAGCTGTTTGTGATTCATGACAAACCGTGCTATAATGATCATTTAGATAAAGAGAAAGATTTAGGATATGAAACATTGCTTCAAAATTGCAAGTCAATTAATCTGCTCAAGCTCTTACTCATGTGGGGAAGAGAAGAGTGTCTTCATTGGTAATATATAACTCAATGATGATTTCAGTTCAATCCGGAGCGAGCAAAGCGCAGACGTGTACCAGAAATGATCACATCTATGTCGCAGCCTTTCAACCTCGAGGACTTTAATTTCACAAAATTAAAGCAATCAGAGATACTGTTTGACATAGGAAACAGTGACGATATAGTTGCAATTAACGACAGTCCTGTGGCGCAGTATCATTGTTTGTTCATTACAGAACGCTCGAAATGTTTGCCTCAAGTTATAACAGAGTACAGTCTTCACAAAGCGGTAGAATTGTGCCTCTTGAGTAATTCATGGTAACCATTTCTGTGTTAGAGAAACATTGGACATGACTTTAGGGAGCGATTTTCTATCTTGTTGTCTGTTCTAGTTCTCTGCGGGTTGCTTTCAATAGTTTATGCGCCCATGCGTCCGTTAATCACTTACACTGGCATTTGTATTATTTGAGACAAGAGATGCTTCTGGAATACATTGTAGGTAAAGTTAATGATGGCCTGTATGTGTGTATGCAATGCATTACTTGATGTGCTTGCTTTTGCCTCAGGATGTTTGCAGTTATGCGTATGGTGTACACTTGCTGGTGGATTATCCAGCGAAAAGTTTATGTATCAAATTGTCTAGCTTTGAGAATATTGGGGATTTTGCGTCCCGAGCCTTTCTCGTGGTGAACTACTTGCAGTTGCACCAGGTGGCGCATAACGTGTACATTACGCGAGCGAAACTGAAGCCGAACGACGAGTCGTACGGTGACGTACGAATTTATGTTTGGGCCAGAAAGTCGCTTATTGGCGTCAAAGGTACAGCATTTATACCAGGGGTGTGCGAACTCTTTGGGCATTTATCGATCGGAGGTAAAACTGAAACTCTCATGTTCACGCCGATGGAAATATTTTGCTGGAAATACTATGATATCGTTGAAAGGTGAAATGAAAGTTATCGAAAAATTACTGGACATGTATAAAAATGAATCATAATATTCCTTATGAAATGCAATATAATACTGTGAAATATAAGGAAAGTGCAAATATACTGTTGAAAAGTAGTAAGAAAATTTTGAAGTATTATATATCAAAATTTATTGGAAAAACTGAAAATTACGTGACTTTTTAAAGAAAAATTGATATACCGGTGAAAATAATTTTTTTTTATTATTGAAATATTGACGACGTAATAATAAAATGGAGTCGATTGAGAAAAATTTTCCAATACATTTCAGCAAATTTTCATTATATTTTCAGTAAAAATCTCTATCAGGGCAATGCAGCATTTTCCCTTCTTCATTATATATAATAATTACCTACAATTATGTATTATCATGTATTATCACTTTTAGATGAAGATATATATAACAATCTGAAGGAGGAGGATGTAATCAATGTCCTTAATGATATAACGAACGAATCTTTCTTGTTAATCAGAGATAAGCTTCGACATTTTTTAAAAGAACATATAGATATAGGGAAGGATATATCCGAAAGTTCTAAATAACGGTAATAAATCCAATCGATTCTTTAGTTTCGATGTTATTCCTTGAATCAAAATTTATCCAAATATACTTTATTATTGTATCTCTCTTTCATTTCTCATAAATTCAGTTGCGTCGCTCCTTTTGTTTTTTATTTTCAATTGGTGATATCGATTGTGATTTTGGTCGAAATTAGTCGAGTAATCGATTGTGTTAGGTTAGAACGATTGCCGGCCTTTTGCCATGCATTGGGCGAGTTCCATTTAACGCTCGCAACGACGCGAGCGTCATTCTATCTTTATTTAACATCCGGCGAGAGACAAAGCTAGAATCACGCTCGCGTCGTTACGAGCGTTAAGTGGAACCTGTGCATTCAGAGGGAGAGAGAGGGAGAACGATTGCCGGCGGGAAGTATCGATAAGCGGTAAAAACAGAGACGCTGTTCAATATGATTGTAACAAAGTGAAGATGCCGACATCCCTCCTCGTGCCGAGATCTCCCGCAATAAGTATTCCATATCTCTGTGATTGAACACAAAATGGACAATAGCAATGATACGCAATTTTTCTCTGACACCATTGTGAGTATCGCGTACATCGATTATACTAGGTGTGATCCAAGTTGTGTGCTCGTTTGTATAGGTTAAAGCAAACAGAGGTTATGTTTATAAAATCGTTCTTAAAACACGTGAGAAATGTTTTCTTAACTTTTCTTTTAACAGTAACTACCTTTTGGTTTTCGTGTTCGCTTTCTGATTCTCGTTCATATCGTACACATTCATTTCACACATTCAAGTGTGTCGCGGGACGTAATTATTCTTTTTTCAAGTTAAATATTTATCAGATTTCTGTCTTTTTTGAGAAACGTAGCCGATATACGATGTAAATTAACGAGTGTAATGAGAATACATACGAATTAATGAGTGTGATAAATATATAAGTGGTAATTAATTAATTAATTTTAGGAACATGTGCTTCAACCAGCAAAAGCAGAAGTTTCACTTTCACTGGTAAAAAAGAAAATATTGAAAACAAAGTATGTATATATGTCCTATTCTGTTTTATATGTATCTTTTTTTATCATTTTTGTATATATTTTTTTACATGTAATTATATACATAACATATAAAATACCTCATTTGAGATTACCATTAGTGGCAGCAATGTTAAAAGAAAAAATCAGTTCACTGTTATGACAATAAGATTTATATATTTTTCAGTGATATAATAAGACAATATGAAGAGAAAAAAAAGGAGAATGATAATTTAAAATCAAAGTTGGATATTGTAAGGAAAGACCTTAAGAACGTCAGACATAAGTACCAAACTAATCTAGATATGACGAGAAAATTAGAACTTGTAAGTAATAAAATATATTGTACTAATTTCAATTATTAACTAAATAACGAATTCTTACATTGTTTATTATTACTGGAAATACATTCTTTTCGTACCGTGATTAATACATAGGCTATGTGTTAATATAAGTTTATTCATCTGGCAGAACTGTGTGAACAATGTCAACCTTTGATTGCAGGATAATACAAATGTTAAGCAGGAAAATAATAGGTTGAAGAAGAAAATAAATGAAGACGAATTGTCTACAGCCGGAGATAAGCAGTATATACAACAATTGAGGTGCAAAATAAAAGAATTGGAGGAGGATTATTCTGAAAAAAGTATGGATTATAAAATGCAAATGGCTCTCCTTAAAGGTAATGGCGACTAACTTGACTTCCTTCATTTTCTATCACTCAACGAATAGCATAAAGAACAAAACTGTTCGTTCACATTTTTGATCGAAGGATTAATTTCCTTTTACAGATGAAATAAAGAATTTGGAGCATCAGTTGGCAAGTTCGAAAAAAACACAAGGCAAGAAGAAAAAGTCTGCCATCGCTGATAATGATACTACTGAGCAGAGTACGGGTAAGTGTTAAGTCGCAAGCGAATAATTCCTCATTATTGTACACTTACTGTGTATATTCTCATTTGTAGAAACTAAATCAAGTTCAGACGTTGCTATCAATGTATCGTTGAGTGACTTCAATTTAGACAAGAAGCCCGAAATGCGAGAACAGAATACAATGACGGACGAATTTTATAATTTGAAGGATGATCCATACCCGCTGTTCTGTTCGAAGTGCACCACCCATTTACACTCACCGATCGAACAAATTTGTCAGATAATGATGTGCTCGAATTTAATCGAGCCGATTCATTCAAGGCCGATGTCCCCACTGTCTCCGCTATCAAGTGAGTAAACGACGATTCGTAGTATTTATCATTCGACGAAAGTACAAGAGGTCGCGTTCTCTTGATACAATCATGTCGACTTAGACATTCCTTCATTGCATATATCCTTGTTACATTCTTGATTCTCATGTTCCAGATTTAACGCCAGAACCTTCGGATCAAATTACTCCGAGTAAAAAACATTCAGATGAGAACGTCACAGACCAGAAATCAGAACGTTTAGACAGCAGAAATGTTCCGGGCAAAGGACCAGAACGTACAGATAGAAAAGTCTCCCCGGGTAAAGAATCGGAACATTTTGACGGGGGCGAGACGGCTTCTATCTCTAAAGTATTATCTCCGCCACGCCTGATGAACTCATATTACAATTCAATGGACGACGCACGCAATCTCAAGTCAGAGTCGAGAAATTCGCCCGCTACACCGCAGGATTTCGCTGAGTCTGCTGACGAACACCGGGCGAAGTATAACACGTTTGCAACGGAGCCGCCCGGCGAATCGGACTTAATGATTCAGTGTTCTTCATCTATCAGAAACATGGAGAAAATTGTGCATTCGTTGAAACGTAAGATGAAGAAGCAGATGCGTAAAGTGAGGAAAAGACTGAATGAGAGGCACAGTTGCCATTGTAACGCCACGAATTACGTGGCTACCTCTAACGTTGCTTCGCTGAATCCGGAACTGCTCAATATCTGCAAGAGTGTAATGGAGTTGTGTAATAACAAAGAGAAAGCACGCCCTAAGAACGAACGAAGTGCCAGGAGAAAGTATAACACGAAGAAGGCGAAGTTAAAGCGATTGAAGAGCGTGAGAAACGATTGGAAAGTTGAGCATTGCAAACCGCGAAATATAACCCGTACTAAATCGGAGGACATTTTAGACTCTTCAGCCGTTAATCAATCTTATCTGTCTGACGATGATTTCCCGGTACATTCGACAGAAGTGAAGTCTGTTGCCAAAGTGGAGTTTGTTGCTGAAACGGGGTCCGCCGCAGTGATATCGCATTCGCGCGTTGAAGACTCGTCAAGCAGGGACGATAACGTGGAATCCGCCGACTTGAATTACCACACTGAAACGACACTCGTAAAAAGCCCCGTTAATCCTTCCCACGGTATCGTTAACACAGGAAGCGGTTCTCAGAGCCTCAAGTGGAGAGGCAACAGTTCTCTGTTGAAGAAACTTCGGAACTTGAAGAAGAGAACGCGCACGGGCGTGCATTCGAACAAGCAGCTGAAGGTTGAGCTGTGCCCGAACGACAGTTCCGAGTGTTTCCAGCCGGCGAAGAAGCGACGGATCGCGCATATTCCGAAAGGCATCTCCTCTCAACCGGATTTCGCCGGGAGGGATCCTGCCGAGCACACGACGGCAGTTCAACCTGAAGTATTCGCGAGTTTCCCACCGGACGCGCAGTCATCGGTCGAGACCGAAATGTATCGTACGACCAGCGAGAAGAGCAGCACCCCCGTTGCGGTACGTAGATTCATCAACTCATCATCCTTCCAGAAGACCAAAGATCCTGCCGCTCCGCTCGTTAACGGCTGTTCGATGCCCATTGTTCCCGAGCGATCGGCAAATTCATGTTTGAGACTAGTCAATTCCAATGACACCTCGGGTAACGTCCTGCTTGGCACGAGGAGCAACGATGAGTCTGTAGCGTCGCTCGTTAACGGCTGTTCGACGCCCATTGTCGAGCGATCGCCGTCGGCGAACTCACTTTCGAGACTAGTCGATTTCAATGACGTCTCAAATAACTCCGACGTTGCAACGGGACTCGTCGACGGGACGACGTCGGTGGAAGAGACAGACGTCCTGCTTGGCACGAGGAGCAGAGACGCATCGCCTGACGCTCCCTGTGAAATTCTGAAGAACGACGAACGTTCGGCCGAGGTTACGAATAGTACATCGTCGCGCAGCAAGTCGCATCGTTTACCCGTGGTTATACTGAAACCTCGTAAGAATACGAGCAACGTGAGGAAGGATGCACACGATGAAGCGTCATACTCGAGGAGTCGGAGTGTCGAAGGGCACCAACCTCAAGGAGATGCAAGTGTGCCGGTTGAGACCGCGGAAGATCGCGCGACGAGCGAAGAGCGCGATGATCAGAGCTTAGTCGGGCAGCCTGTGGAGGAGGAGAATTCAACGTCGCCGTCGTTGAAGAGCAGGAGTGTCGTCGAGAATGACGATAACGCGGGAAAATCTCGCGACGAAGTGGACAATGAGGCGGGGAGGGTACAGGTGCGCGTTAACAATGAAAGGACTGCACCGTCGGACCTCGGGACGTTCGAGAGAAACACGGGATTCACTGGTGGTGATAACAACGACTGTGAGAATGATGTGAAGCAGGATAATGACGATAATAATATTGATAACGAGGGTATTGATGTCAAGAACGGTGATATCAGGATACCTTGCGATGATGATGATGATGATGACGAAGAAGGCAAAGTCGAAATTCGAACAGACCCGCCGATAAAGCATCTAAACAAATTCTTGGTCAAAGAAGGCGCGAAAAAGATAACTGCCAAGCAAAGGATGAAGATGTTCAAAATCTTGACATTTGCAGGTAATAAACGGACAATCGCGTGATATGATTTCACTGTAAAATGCGACGCTGCTAACAGGTTTCTGCTGACTTTCCACTCACGCGACCGGCGTTGTCAGGGCATAGAATCTTGGTATTTACAGTATCGCAAAAATCGCTGTTAACGAAAATATATGCCGTGTTCAAATTGCGCTGCAAAATGATAATTGTCGTCTGAAAAAATTATCGTGTGTTCGATCGTTTATGTCGGAGAAATGTCGGAAAAAGTTGTAATATCGTTAACAGAAATTTACTTTAGCAATAACGTACAATTATGTAAAGCCATATTGCGATGTATAGTATTGAAGCGTTTCAAACATAAACGCGACTTGTCTTCGCAATCATTACGGAGAATGTAACTACTTTTACAATGTTGTTTCTAGCAATTGAGACGTACCGCACTTTTTAACGTTACAGTCAGCCTTCGACGCACGCAGATCTGACACACATAGATGCGTACTTACCGTGGAAAATTCTTGACCTAAAATGTAGCTACTGCCGGTTACAGCAGCATTACGTGCGGAAAATTACATAATGACACACATAATGGCATAATCACCGTCGTGTTTTTATTCAGAGACATTGTGCAACATGTGCAGGGTGAGTCTGACTTGCATAGGATTTTGCGGAACCATCCACCTGCGTAAGTCGAGGGCTGGCTGTATTTTCCTAACAAACATTGCGGCGCTCTCTTGCAGAATTGGTATTGATTTTTTTTCATTTGCGTCTTTTTTTTTATTTTATCCGCGACGTAGCCGATCACCGTGCTACGTAGATCGCTGACGTAATAATTGCAATATGCCTGGGATTTCGACATCAATGATTAAACGACATATTCTGTAACAGATTAACGTTTAAATAACGAAAATATGAAAAACGGAAAGTCTAGCTTGGGCTCATGTATGTACGACCCACGCGGCAGCGAATTTGTTAAAATATACGAACCTTTTATCCTTAAAAATATATAATTCAGACTAAATTCTGAGGAAATTTTTCAGCTGATCGCACGATAACGCGTAAGCAGCCGTGTTTGACGGTAAGTTGCGCCGCCCTTGCCTACCTCTTGTAACCGACTCATGATAAGCAAAATATTTATGTTAATAACTTAAAAAAAAATAAGCTTCGAACGAAGTTTCGCAAAAGTTGCCTCAGAATTTAATCAGGATATCATATTTCAAAGGATAAATGATTATTCTGGATCTGTCGTACATTACGTTATGTTGTATCATATTTCAGGTGAATTTGTGATGAAACAATTGCACAGGCTCGAGCGAAGTAACTGGGAGGATTTTGTACATTGCGATATTGTAGAGAAACTACGCAAGACCTGCGGACCTCGTTTCCTAGCCAAGTTAGTGTAATCTGTTTTGCGCGATCTAAAATAGTATCGTAGATTCTCGTCTACTTCGGACAGAAACATACGTGCACATGAGAGATATCTTTACAGCGAGAGAAAAATGCCTAAAAAAAAACAGAAGAAATATCTCTCCCATGAGCACTAATAACATATTTACTAATATACAGTTTTTACACTAAAATAATTTTCTTAAGTGACAAAATACACATTTGCTAGAATTTTTTAATTCTTTCCACGAAAGCAATTGTTTATTTGAGTAAAAGAAATATGTTATTAGCGACTACCGTAGAAATATAATTTATTTTTTACATATTTGTTTCTCAGCGTATATAATTTTATCCGGATCAAATTAACACACATCTCCCTGATTCTTCCAGATATATAATTAATTTCTTATCGCACTATAGTAATGATAATAGTATGGGTATTACTATGGACAAGTCATTCACTCCCCCGGCGCCTTTGATGTCGAGGTGCGAACAGAAGATCATAATGCTCCTAATCGATTTGGATCAGTCGAAACCGATGCTCATTGAATACGTGCGAGCTGGTATCCATTATAAGCTGTTTAAACTTACCTCTAAGTTACTGGTATGTATACTTTACTAATTGTTGTCGAGACAAAGAAAAAAAAAAGAAAGAGCAAAGTTTGCCGTTCGTGTCAATTTATCGCGCTGAAGATGGGCAAATCGGCCACGTTCAGCGGAACGTTTATCTTACAACGTTGGGAATTTTCTGAGCCGAGACTGGACTATCATTCTTTTAGATGTACGTAATCTCAGTTCAGAGAAACTTCCAACAGTTGTAAAAGAAATGTTCTGTCGAACGTGGCCATTGACTGCGGTTTTAATGTTTCAGAAAAAAAAAATGTTTCCCATTTTCCCGTGGATTTTTTAATTTCTTCTTTAGAAAAAAAAAACAAAAAATTAATATAGCGGGTTTTAATCGAACACGTTTATGTGAATGTTTCCGAAGCGAATGAATTTTCCGTGCTCTCGGGACAGAATTTCCGAAGAGATCCGAAAGCTTGGGGAAAATTCTTTTTTCCGAAACTTAAAAACTGTACCATTAACGTCCACGTTTCCCTGAAGATTATAGAAACCGAGTTACTCACGAGGATGTACGTCGCCCTGGCGCGTCTGCAGAACGACAGGGAAGCCGTGCGCATCATGTGCTGCGACGCTCTCTACTGCATGGGCTTCCGTGCCATAAACGTCTTGTACACGATTTTGACGAGCTGGCCCGAAATTTTCCCGCACATCGACGCCCGCAAAGGTATCGTATTACATTGTAAAAACACTTTGGCTTTTTATTTAGCTAATGTGTCACTTTCTATTGAATCAATTCCTATTTTCCTTTCTTCTCTCTTCCTCGAGCGCGCACGAGTCGCTCGTTCGTTCGAGGAAGCTCCGAAAAATTGCGCCAGTTTCGTTTCGATGGTCTTAAGCGTCGCCGGGAATCAATGTCTCGTACGAACGCATCGGTCAAGAAGTTCGGTTCGATTCTCTGGTTGAATTTTTCATTTGACTCGATGAAAATGAATGGTTCACCCCGAGTATAGAATCAAGCATCTGCGTGATCGAGTCGAATCGAATTAGGGTTAGCCGGAAAATTCTGGTAGATAGAAAAACCCGTGGTAAATTTTGGCGTAATCGCCATCGTTTCTATCCTGGACGAACTATCTGACGATACTCGTGCACCTTCTATTTTAAAGTACAAGGTTTGCTGTCGAGAAATCAAACCAAACAGTTTTGACTGCACGAATCGATACATATCGAAGAAGCGTACACATACTGTTGCATTCTTGCGTAGGACTGTTACCAAAGTGCATAGCCTTCCTGATTTCGCAACAGAACGACAATGCTTACCAGAAGTTAATACCATTGAAGAATTTAATATCGAAATATTACGGGTATACTCAGGAAGTCTCAATCGATGACATCACCAACGAGCTTATGACTGCCTTCACAAGTAAGTTTATCCTTCGTAGTCGTACAGTACAGTGTACAGTAACCGCGAATTGTATTGCAGACGAACAGCAGGACGGTTTGCAGACGGCCATTATACTCCTAGCGAAGAGAAACGGAACAACCTGGGCGTATAAGAATATTATTAAAACTCCTCTATTGCCAATGATCATCTTTGAGAACTATCCTTGCATGTACAGTGCGTTCTGCCTATTAGGTATGTCCCTCTTTTGTATTGAACGTTCGACGAATCGGCTGGGGATTTGCGTATCGATTAACACTTAAACTGCCATGTCACCTATAAAAGAGGGGGGAAGAGGTGGTTTCATATACACAGGGTGGTCTACCACCCTGTGTATGCAAATGCCCTGAAAGATTTGAAGGAATGATCCTTGAAATTAATTCAAGACGGAAACTTCATGTGACCGAAACGGTTTAGTTTGAAAGATACAAAGTGCCAAAGTTGAAGGAAAAAAAACCTCTCCGGTTATTTTGATGAAACTTCTTCGTATGTTTCACGTCCGCCTACGCTCGACACTATGTCACGTGGGCTTCACGTGTTAGTATGCATTGCAGCCTACGAATTTGAATGTTCGCAGGGAAACTGATGCGCTCATTTCCGTTGAAATCGAAGGACAACTCTGTGAAGGATATCGCCGTTCAGCTCTCGGATCTCCTCGCGTCCAACGAATGTAACGTTTTATCCGAAAATCTTGCGTGATTTTCATTCTTGGCAGTGTGCATAATCTCCGTCTCGTTTTCGTGCAGTTTCAGACGACGTGCAAGAAGGTATAGCATCGGCGTTGCTTAGTCTCTCCAGGCACGAGTTTTCCACGGTCACGAATGCTATAATAAAATGGACGCCGAAGGAACCCTTAAGGCCGACTACCGTCGCGCAGATAGAGGCACATATAAAACTGCGCCCTCGAAAATTCTGGAATAAGTATGTACAAGAGAAGAAATTATTTGAAATACAGCCAAAATGAAACACATTGTACCTCAATCGTGTGTCCCAAGTGGTAACTGTAATTCAAAACCAGAAACGGAACATCGAATGTTCCAAATCGTTGTCGTTATAATCGGCAGTATACTTGAATTTTTTACGAATATACACGCACAGCCCGGCAGATTAGAGATCGGCCACACTTTCTTGTTTTGTTTTTATCTTTCACAAGCTTCGTGACATATCCCGTCGTACCCAGTGGGAAATCGGTTTTTCCCGAAACTCCCCCACGAGATACATTTTTTCAATCAGCCGACTATATACGTATTTGCAGTATTTAAATGTAAAATTCACATCACACGCCAAGTTACATGTCAGTCAAGTCAGTTCCCGAGTGTGATGTATCGACGTTATTTCGACGTCTGTCTGTGATCTCGCATTCTCTAGTACAAGTTCACCGCAAATGAGCAACTAGTTTTCAAACGTGAACATCTAGTTTTTACTAATCGCCCGGCTTGAAGGTACAGATGCGTCTGTAGTAGTCAACAATTTGACCTCGCAATTCGCTCGACTGATTCTCAGACTGTGATGAAAATGTTGAATCGTACGTAAGAATTATATTTCTATTCTTGAAGCATTATTCGGAAACGTCTTACTATACTGTTCATACGACGTTGTCCCGGAGGTACGTTGGAAATGAGTATTAGCGTAATAAGTAAGACGTATTGTAGAGTATTGGCGGTGACGCGCTTCGACACACATGACACTGAAATATTTCGAAACAAGATTACAGGTTTTTATTTTTTTAATATAATAATAAAAGGTAATCATAATAGTAATAATATTAATAATGATAATAGATAATATAATAATAATAATAATAGATAATATTCAACATATCGTAAGCTTCCATCCGCAGAGCACGCTAAGTTAATACATGTACATGGTTTCTTTACAAAAATAATAACAATGTTTTCGATGTAACATTGCCGATCGGTGACATCTTTTGCTTCTTTCATTTAGCTAATATGCCATTCAGCACTTTCCTTTGGATCAATTCCTATTTTTCTCTCTTCTTCCCTGTCTCGCACACACGCGCGAGTTGCGCGTGCGTCCTCTCTCTCTCTCTCTCTCTCTCTCGCCTCTGAACAATTAATCGTTCCAGTTAATCGATGTTGTCTTTGGTACATTAACAACGGACAGCATACTATGGAATAACGGTTTGGTATGTCGGACGGGGTACCCACCATCCGCCGTCGCAAGGTGCGCGCGCGCGCGTCGAAGGTGCTCGCAAGAGCTGAACATTGCACGAAGAAGATTTCGGCCGGGATGCTCGGCTGTGAGGAAGCGACGCGGAATAATAAAAAAAATAAAAAAGTACGAAAGAACAAGAAAGGATCCAGAGATGCCTCGGAGAATTCGCGACACGGACACGTAGTCTCAAAAAGTCTCGGCAGGAGGAATTATATCCTCCGGGTGCGTGTGTGTTTCTGTGTGCGGCAGAATGACGGAATAATCAACAGGTGTACAAAGTTCTTGGATGAATAATATTATCGCTTTAATGTAAACCATAGAAAGACATAACTAATCGGTGTTAATTAACGTAAGAAATATTACACTTTGCTATTGCAGATTGTGAATTGTGAGAACATTTCGGCGAATAGAGACTACGCTTTGCGCTCAGCGACGATAGAACTTCCATCATCTCTCCTCTCTCTCTCTCTCTCTCTCTCTGTTTGTCGTACATTCGGAATCCTCTCGTCCGTCGATTCGAATTCTCAGCGAGAACGCGAGTTTCGGTGAGCGACAATGAAGAAAGGAGAGATTACGCGTAATGTTCCTCCTTTCTTTATTTTTTATTCAAGGACGCGAGTCATTCGTCCGAGACCGAGGAGGAGACTCGCGAATTGCTCGCCGTCGTGGGCTTTAGGAACATGGAATTCCGGGTCTTCACAGACGTTCGACGAGTTTTGACGGATAATAAATTCATCGTTTCGACGCGTGCTTTTCTTTCTTTCTTTCTTTCTTTCTCTCTCTCATTCGTTTCATCCTACGTGATCTACACTACAAGGCCGTGATGTCGATTCTCGTTATCCTGCAACTGGCTCAACACGATCCGCTGGCAACAATTCTACTATTCGTCGGAATTGTCGCGCAAGGACGGTGCGGCTTTTTCAGCGACACGGAAGGAGAAAATCGCGCGGCCGGTTTCAACTTCGCAATCTTCTTCGCGCGGGACGCGGCGCTCTACGGTCTGACGTACTGAAAATGCCATCACTAAATGGTATGTATTAATCGCGGTCGTCGCGCTAAATACACTCTCCCGGGAAGCTGGTCTTTTTTTCTCTTTTTTTAATCGCGGTACTCTCTATGACCATTATAATTTACACGACGTAAATCATTACGAGGTTCTCGTTTGACCGGCTAATTTGGCCGAGAGTTAGGAAAAAAGCATTAGAGATTAGGAAAAATTACCACTTGAACATCGGACGATACGAAAGAAACGGGGGGGAGGGGGGACGCCTCGGCTATTGATTCTCCTGCTAATATTTTCCCCTTTCGCTATAAATCAAGCTAATTCTCTTTTCGTAGGCGCCAGATAAGAATCTTGAACTCTCTACCGAGACGAGCGCGCGAGTTTCGCAAGGCTCGACACCCTCACCCAACGCTCAATCTCCGCACGTTTGTGACGTCACACCATCAGCGGCGCGAAAAGCAGACGTTGATCCTTGTGAATCGTGAAAGCGGGCCGTCTGCGATAATTTCATTACTTACAGCTACCTACAAAGCTTACAACGGTCGCGCTAGTCCTGAGTTAGCTTCCGACTGAGAGCAAGCACCGGTTTCTTTCCTTTCGTGTCATCCGATGACTCTCTTTCTCTCCGCCTGTCAGACGCGGATTCCGGATTTAAATGCGACACAATGCACACAATCACGCATTCCATTCTCAGCACTAGTTTCGATACTGTGTCTCTCTCTCTCTCTCCCTCTCTCTCTCTCTCTCTCTCATACATTCTTCTCTCTCTCTCGCTCCTCACACACAGGTCCTTATAAATAATTTTTATCGATACAAAGTAATAATAAGTAATAATTTCTAATACAATAACCGATAGTCATAATAATATATAATATTAATGAATAATAATAGTAATAATAAATTAGGAACCACGTACAATATGAAATATGGGAAATTAAATTAGAATACGCTATCAACTCGTTTTTTTTTATCGAGGACTATTTATAAATTATAAGATACACGATTTGTATTCTCGCTTTTGTAGATGCTTAGGCCACGCTCTTCTTTCTTATTCGAAGTTTCTCTCTCTCTCTCTCTCTCTCTCTTTCCTCTCTTTCTCTTTCTTCCCTATCGCTACAGCAAAGTAGAAATTTCAGGGACAGTCCGAATAAGAGAAAATAGTCGTTATCGTTATCGAATGTGTCTCGAAGCGACGGGTGGGCGATTAATACGAAAAAAGGGTGGAACGAAGCGTTTGTAGAAGCTTTCCTTTGTTCTCTTTCTCTTTCTTTTTTTATACTCGAGTATCTACAAATATACAAATTACCGCTGAATCGTCGTCTAATGTCTTCGCCGTTAGATGCGTTGCTTTCTTCCTTTCTTTCTTTTCTTTTTGACGAATTATACAATTACAAAAATATGTATTTGGACTTTTGAAGCGCAGTGCGCGCGTCGCGATGCAACGACGTACAACGAGGACGTCACGACGCGGCGAAAGTGTGCTGTTTTTCCTTTTCTTTCTCTTTTGATAGTCAGGAGGCTGTCGACGATCCGGGATATATATATTGCTCTTTAACGTAGAATAATTTATTATTTACAAGAAGAGAGTTTAGACGAAACGACGGAGGCCCAGCCTCGTACACCGTGAAGTATCTCCAGACACACGTATTTGATCCCATTCTATTGCGTTGTTAAACGTACCGCTCTTTCGATATGCCGTGCAAACACCAAGCAACGATAATCCGAAAGCTGGAAGGAATCCGAATGTGAAAAAAAAGGAAAAAAAAAGAAGAAAAAATGAGAGTTATTGCGAGGTGAGTGGCAAGTGTCGGATGCAATTGCGCGTGTAATCGGAGATAATTTGAGCCTTTCATCTAAATAAATAGGATGTAACGAGTGATATAAGCGATCCGGCAACGCGGCCGAATTTTCCGCCTCTTCGATCTTGCCGAAACAATCGGACAACTGTCCGGCGCGCGTTGGAATTCACTTATCTCACGCATCGGCCGGACGCTACAATGAGCAACGAGTAATTAATGCGACATTAATGTCTCGTGGGACGACACATATATACACGGAGAAAAATATTTCACTGGCACAGCAAATTGTTAGGTATACTAAAGGAATAGCGAAAAATTTGTTTGGACAGCAAAATGATTTGTTAAGAATATTCACACATTGCTGGATATACAGACAGTAGAATAATTCGATCGCAGCAACGAAATTTTATCGTAATAACAGTGTTATAACAGCGAAATTATCTTTTCCATGTAACAAATTTTTTTCGTCGTCTCCATAGTAACCAACAATTCGCCGTGCGAGCAAAATAATTTTTTGCCGTGTGTACATATATATATATATACATACACATGTACACATATGTATGCATACGCGTCGTTTGGCAGTTATCTGAATGAAAAAAAAAAAAAATGAACTGGACAGAAAGATTATCAAAAGTTTCTCTTCCGAAACGAAGCGGATAAGGTGCGAATCGATCGGCTCGATCCCGCCGTGAAGTCGGCGAGACCCGATTCGCGCTCACGATTGTCGCACCTCCGACTATTTTTTTTTTTTCTTTCATTTGTTGCAGCCTATTTGTCCTACTCTCTTTCTCTCTCTTCCTAACGGCGCGTTTCGCTTTGCATCCTTACCGCTCTCGGTAGCACGGCTATGAAGTTAGATTCAGTATAAGTACGTCATTAAGTGCCTGAGAGCCGGCGGTCGGACAAACGATACTTCTCGTTCGCTTCTCCGGAGGATCGGGTGGCAAAGTGTGAAACTGTGTGCGAAAGTAGGGGAGGAGGGGCAAAAAGTGTGTTTTCGAGAAAATATCTTGTCAATGCGCCACAGTACGTAACGCCGGATGGCGATCTGACGTCAATAGATTTTCTCTAACGGCTCGGTAAATAGATAATAGCGTCTCTCTATTAATTCGTAGCGAAACGTGTGTGCCTCCCGTGTGTATGTGTGTGTGCTTAGGGAACTATTTCGTTCTCTGGTAAGAAGACGTCGGATTTCATCTAGATCTAATTTCCTTAGGGATCTCTACGTAAGACACATACGTCGATTACTCCTTTGATACCCAGTGATGCGCGCTCGGTTGCGCCTTCACTACGAAGATTCTTTGGAAGAGCCCGGCGTGAGAGAATACGATTTACGAGAGCGGAGGACCGCAAAGACGCGAGCGTCCTCGCAATCATGCTCCCCGTCAAACTGCGTGAGTTGCGCGAGAACTCTCGGTTTCGAGAGCCTCCCGCGAGGGGGAGCGCATTGAAAAGTTACCGTGTGTTGTTATTGTTGTTATTATTATTATTATTATACTATACAGTACCAAGCACGTACCAAGCATCAAAGGTTTCTCGTCTTGCCTATCCGCTCTAGCGTGCCTCTGCTACTTCGGCTTCTCGTGCTTCACCAAAAGAGGGGGCTTGCTCTTCTCCGTCTCGCCGGGCGCGTGCCGGCGTCCTGCGCTCGCGACACACGCGCGTATCCTTCGCGTTTACATAGGAGAGAGAAACGATCTTTCCTTTATTCTGAGTTTTTTTTTTCATCGCTCTTTACGATTTTCTTCTTCCTCTTTGATCGGGTGTACCGCAGCTACGCTTCTTGCTTTTTACGAACGAGAATAGAAAGGCACTACTTTTGCAGCTGATGTGTGTGTGTGTGTGTGTGTGTGTGTG